>NC_081144.1:23050897-23218397 GCF_958295425.1 Solea solea | reverse complement strand
ACGTCCTGAACGAACCTTAAGAGCTGATCACAGAAAAACAAATTCAGAGGTGGCTCGAGGGCGCATGCGGCCACATTCCAGGGCATGCACGAATACGATCTGTCCTCAGGCCAGATTAGAGACAACCTCAGATTAGAGACAACCTCCTCGGCTGATGCCCTCTGACCTGCTTGCACTCTCACATTTGTCGCCACCACAACAATCTTAGCACTGATGATTGTCACGTTTTCCTTAATAGGTTATTATTTCATGCTACAGCACAAAGCTATGAAGGGAACCAACCAGAAGAAAACCTGACATGTGAGCTGTGAGAACCACTCACAGGCCGGACCACCAGTGTGTAATGGATACAGGATGGAAGGCCACTGAGAGCTGGTGCACGGGGTGTTAAGTGTGATGGGTGGCGTGACATTATTTGCAGCAGTCGTGGGATCGGACTGTGAAAGACGTCGTCTTTAACTCTGTGTTAGATGGATCCCAGTGGTGCTATAGCTGCTCCAATAGCCATGTCAACTTGGAGGCAGGGCTATTGCCTTACCACCTTTAACGGTGGGGGGGTAACCTCCGGAGCAATCCCTGGTGGGTGCAGACTAATAATAGCATCCAGGACACAAGAACCTATGGAAATGACAGCGCAGGATTAAACTGTAGTCAAGCAATGGACTGCTGGATTTATTTTATTTATGGTATGTAGTGTGGATGGAGTGGATGTAAGAGGTTTGGGTTTTATGACACAGTGTTTTAACTCGAACGGGTGCCAACACCTGAACATACAGTGGCCGAGTCATACTGTACATGTACTCACACACACACACACGTAAGAGGGTTGCTTGCTGAGGAGTGTTCTGTAATTCTAGTGTGTGTTAATGACTCTCCCAGGCACACTGGAGAAGACGTTAAAAAGCCCGGCCGTGATTTACTGTGCAGCGATGCAAGCTGGGGCACAACCCAGAGATTCACACCGTGGGCTGGACCCACAAACACACACACACACACACACACACACACACACGACTCTAACACTGAAAGAAGGACAATCAGAGCAGCTTTGTTAAATGACACGTTCTCACGCTGAGTTCAGATATTCAAGTATTTCAATATTCTCAACGAAACGGTCATTTTCAGTCATTTTATGGCCAACTCTGTCGTGTTACGTTTGAACTCACCGCGATAAAATATACCCCAATTTGGTTTCCACGGACCATTGACTGGCATTACAGTCGCACATCAATCACGGGCCGAGTCACTTAGCGGCCATTAAAATGCAACAGTGTTTGTGTTTATACAGCTCGGCTCGGGCTGAAAACAAAAACATACGTCCGCGGCTCGCCCGCCGCAATCTCATTACGGCCGTGCAAACAAGTCATTTTTAATCCGCCAATTACGGACGAGGGAAGAAGAAGATGTGCGAGGCGATACATCACAAGTTTGTGGCGGGCGGAGACTATAGAGTCCAACACCACAATGTCACATTTAGAAGACTTGCGGCTTTCAAATTGTCTCTTCATGAGCTGAAAGGAAAACAAAGAGTGCAGCCTCTAACAATTAGAGGATGGGTTTTTTGCTCCATAGCAAAGCCTCTGTGTATTCTGGCTTTTGCCCCGAAACCCACACCTGCCCTTCACTGGCTCCTTAAACTCTGGCCTCGGGGCAAACGCAGCCCTCAACCCGAGTCACCTGTATTTACCTTGGATGTACTGACCCGCTTACCGAACACTGGTGTGATTTGTGTGTGAGAGGGAATGCAGCGGCGGTGGATTTGCGACACAACCATCTGGCCGGGTTAAGAAAAGATAGGTCAACGACTGATGAGGTCGTGTTCCTGCAGCAGAATAACACGTACCTGCACAACGCTGACCATTCAGGCAGCTTCGGCGAGGCTGAGAGGGAGCGACGACTGAACGCAATAATGTGGCAGCGCTACGAGAGCAAGAAAGAAAGAGTGGAAGCGAGTCGGAGGGAACTTCAAAAGTGGCGGTGAATGAAAGAGACACAGAGACGTGCCCCCGTCCTTTCAGAAAAGTTAGTTTGAATCTCCAGAGGTTTAATTGAATTTGAAATGAAGTTAGCGGAGGCTCTAGAAAGGCTTAGCGCTGGAAGATGAAGGTGCCGGTGAATGACAGGGAAGAAGACAGAGAGAGAGGAGGAGGAAGACGCCATAACAGTAGCGCACAGAGGACTCTCGCTGTGTGAGGGGGAAAGTGATTCGGCCACGCGCAGGTAAATTGATCTCACGGGAGAGTGAGTAATAGTGGAGTGAAAGATTTAAGAGTGGGTACGGCTTGAAAAGAGGGAAAAACTGAGCAAAGCGTGGAGGCAAGGAGAAATTATGTCCAGGAAAGGAATAAAAAAGTGAAGCGAAGGTGAAGGGAAAGAGGCCACATTACAGCAGGAACATGCTTTCACGTGGACGTTTATGTGTCCACTGTGTGGCGCTGTGGAGTAAATCACAGCGACTTCCTGTTGTGAATTTCTCTGTGATGTGAATTTCTCTGTGGTGTGAATTTCTCTGTGGTGTGAATTCCTCTGTGGTGTGAATTTCTCTGTGGTGTGAATTTCTCTGTGATGTGAATTTCTTTGTGAGATGAATAAAGTATCTATCTAATGAATGTGAGAACTCAAGACGACACTGACCAAGTCTGAAGTCAATCTCATACGGTTAACGTTTCTGGACGGGACGTAAAATGGCCAAAATTCACTCATTCATTCATTCATTCTCGCCAAACACACGCCTATCGAAGTCGGACACAGTAAATGTGATCATTTGGGGAGAAGTCGTAGGTGGTAAAACAAAAATAATCCTGAAGTGGACTGAATGAAAATGTCCAAAGGTATTCAGGAAAGTGTTCAGGGTGGGCCGGCCTGCCTGCACTGAGGTGCAGCACTTGCTCCAGAGCAAACAGAGGCTGACAGAGGGGCTGTTGTGTGGGTCAGGGTGGGCCAGGGGAGGGGACAGCAACGCCGGGATGTGAAATGTGACAGATCTATTTCAGGGTTTCCAGCACATGAGCCCTTCCCTGCTCTGAACCAGGTGTCAGGGTCATGGGTCAAGGGCAGGACGGCGGAGTCTTAAGCACCGTTTTGAAGTGAATTAGCGTGACTGGAGGATGTCTCGTAATTTCATTTGCTTTGTACTTTGGGTTCCAGCAGACGACGCGTGCGAGGGGAACGGGAGCTTTGCAATAAATGACTCCTCACAGCCTGAATGAAAAATGTCACCATCTACACTTCTGCGAGGTGTCGGGAAAATATGAATCACAGTGTTGCTTTTATCAAATGTCAAAAAGTGAAAAGATATGAGTGAAAAATCGAATGTACGTAGATGCGCTGTATCATTTTCTCTCGCTGCGTTTTCACTTCAATATTTCCTCCATATTGTCCCTGAACAACGGGAGAAAATCCAGTTTGTCATCGTCCTCCGCGCTAACACAATCGTCTTCACGCTTTTCCTTTTGTTTCTCCAGATCTTTGCATTTCATTTTTGTTGCATTTTCATTTTGCTGCAAAAACAAAACAACTTCCTCTTCATCTTTTACTCTGAAAATGATTCACATGCTCTGGAAAGTAAGAGCAACGTGAGGTTACATGAAATTCTGTGTCAGCTGTGACTCTCAGTGGTCATCGTGTCCTTCCTGTACTCGTTCTTATCCTTCTTCATACGTTTGCCCGTTACTTGTTACTTACTATAAACCTTTCTTGATAAGTAATGCTCATAAATACATAGGTATAGGATAGGCGTTAGTTACAGTTACTAGTTACTTCTCCCAAAAAGTGAGTTAGTAACTGAGTTACTCCACTTCTTTTTGGGGTTTAGGCTGTGAGTTTAAAGAGAGGTGCTTCATGAGATTAGAATTGGGTGGATAAACACTTTGTTCATGGGAATAATCGACATTTTACATACACATTCTTGCCTTTTATCTCAATGAAGGAAAAAGTGTAACTTCAATGTAATGTACTTTATTTCTAGAGCCCTTTACAACAACCCACAGTTGACAGTGCTTTACAAAATAGAAACATTACAGACCCACGGCATTAAAAGCAGACAGTAAAAACAAATTCATGAAACATAAATTTAAAGCATCAAAAATACCAAATAAGAACACAGAGAAAACAAAAAGTGAGCAAAAAGAATAAAAAAAAAATAAGAACTGTCCCCACACTACTGGGTATTAAAAGTCGTTCTAAATAGATATGTTTTAAGTTTGGAGGTCAGTGATAACGCAAAAGCCCACTGTTTATAACAGATAAACAGTTAAAATGTCTGTTAAGTAGTCTGGGGCGAGGCCATTTAGTTAATGTTAAAAACAAACATTAAAAGTTTAAAATCAATTCTAAAATGAACTGGTAGCCAGTGGAGAGAATAAAGTATCGGGGGGTGATCACTCGTTGAGTCTGTTAAAAGGTTTGTGTGTGTGTGTGTGTACTTGTGAACCAGTAGAACAGGGGACTTTGGTGTCGTTACACACTCACAAAGAGGGGACTCCACGTTGAACAGGGGACATTTTTTAGTTCCCCTCTTTGTCATGCTTTAAATCAACCTAAAATCATGTCTAAGACGCTCTGGTTAATTTTTTTTTAATATTAAGCAAAGTGGGGACTTGGAAGTGTGTGAGTGTTAAAGACCATGCTCAGCAGCGCTCCTGCTGGCTGGAGCAGGGATTTTAACACCTCATTCACACACGTTGTTTCTTAACACTCCTTCATTGTCTGAGTGGCTCGCAGCCTCAGACGGTCTTTCAGATAGTCATAGGACTATTCATCAAACTACTTATGACGCATTTCCACCGGCTCTACTCGCCACACCACACCACAGCACGGTTTATGTAGCGTTTAATGAAAATTGGTCTTATATATATTCGTAAGCTTCCAGTGACATGTGGATATAATACTCAAGAATGCATTGAGTGAGTGTGTTGTAACGTTGTAACTCCCTCAATAATGAACACTTTTGCCTCTAAAAGTTAGTTGTTGTGAAAGGTTTCAGTTGTGTAACACTTCATAAATATTCCCTGTGTTGTCCGGTTGAATTAAAGAGATTGAGAAATATGTACTATCTAAGGTCATTATAGCGGGTCAAGTCTGATTGTTGCCAGTTGTTCATCCTGTATGAAGTCTGCAGTTCTCCCCGTGTGTGCGAGCTTTACTCCAGTTTCCTCCCACAGTCCAGAAACATACAGATTCGGTGAATTCGACACTCTAAATTGACCGTAGGTGTGAATGTGATGCTGAACGGTTGTTCGTCCCTATGATGTTGGCCCTGTGATGACCTGGTGACCTGTTCCAGGCTGTGACCCCGCCTCTCGCCCCTATGTTGGTTGGGATCTTAAATAAACCTGGCATAATAGACCCTTTTTTTTTTTTTACAGTACGACAAACACATTCACTCACAGCACATTTTCTATCACGCGTCTTTCTTACCCACTGTCAGGAGCAACGTTGGATGAAGTGTCTCTCTAGGAATTGAACCCACAGGCTTCTAGTTGAAAGAGAACTTATCAAACAAATCCAATGGTGCTGTTTGTCTGGAAAAGATGTCACACTTCGACATTTTCCATGAAATCCTGGAAAATCCTGGTCCAGGCCTAACAGGATCCAGTTGTCGGAGTTTGATTATGCAGGCTGCAGCTGTCAGCGCTCTCAGGTGAGGCCCTCCAGGCGACAGTTCAACTGCTTCACACTGAGGCCGCGTGCCACCGAGTCTGACGGTGCAGCGCCGACAACACAGAGAAAAGAATGCTAATGGATCAAATCAGATGAGTGCTGAGATGAGAGGAGAGGGAAGAGGAGCAGGGCGCTGGCAGGCAGACAGGCACCCCTGATCAGCTGTCACTCACATGAGGCCTCGCACGTGTGTGTGTGTGTGTGTGTGTGTGTGATAGCTGCGTGTATTTGTTGTGCATGTTTGAGTGAGACACACTGGCCGCCCAGAATTATGCCCCCGATCACTGACATGTTTTCCCTCTGCTGTGCCTTGAAGTCGGGGAGATGAAGGAGGGGTGTGAACAGGATGGATGTGAGAGTCTATATACTGTTACACCCCCACCCCCCCCCATCTAACATGCCTTTCCCCATCTTCCATCTACGTGGTACAACTCCACCTATCTCTCGCTGTCTGCCTCGGAGCGATACCTTGCTGAGGAAAAGGCAACATATCAAAAATTCACAGCGTTCCCCCCCTTTTTTCCTGAATAATGCTGAGTTCAATATTATTTTGTTTTGAACTTCACTTCTGCACTTGCCTCTTCTCTCCTCCAGGGCAAAGCCTTCATGAGGGGAGACGAGATGCTTCGGCAGCAGCAGCAGCAGCAGCAGCAGCACTTACGGGCAGTCAAACAGCCTCCTGTGTGGTAGCAGCTCGTGATTGAAGCGTACGTCGAAAGACTTCAGTTTCCCCCTCCTCTTCTTCTTCTTCTTCTTCTTCTTTTTTTTGCGATCTCTAAATGTCTGATTCTATTTAGCCTCCGTGGGGCTACAGACAGAAACTTAAAGCCTACAAGTGCAGCGGTTGGTGCGATGAAGGTGTAATGCGTTCTGACAGCAGAAACAGATGGATGTATGATCACCAGCTAAAGAGGATTGAAGGATGCGCCTGTCAAGTCGTGTAACAACAACCTGGTCGTGAACTCGCTGTACAATCTCTTTTATTGTCACCACAATAGGCAAGAGGGAGGTGTAATGTTTTAACTTTGCACAAGATGATAAAGGTATATAGATCATTTTTCCAGAACAAAAAAAACAACACATTTTTGGCTGTTTTTAATTAGCAATGTCATGAAGTGTCACGATGGCAGCCGTGACTCTGTTTCCCTGCGTTCTCCCTTGTGTGTCTTGTGTCAGTCTCTGTGTTTGTGTGTTGTGGGCGTGGCTCACCTTCCTGCTCCCTGCTGGATGATTACCGGATCAAGCACACCTGCCTTCCATTTCACCCGCGGTTCTACTCGTGTGGCGGTCGTCACGTTCAGGCCTCCTAGAAGAGTTTTTTTGTGGGATTTTTCTTGTTTGCTTCTTGTGAAATTGCCTTTGTGTCGAACTGCTGCTTTTCTCTGTGTTTCAGCTCCTCACCAACAAATTGAATTTCTTAAATGACCACATAATGCATTGATTACAAAATGATGGAGGCATATTGCATAATAAAAAAATAAAAGTATTGTTTTTTAATTCACTCAATGAGGGAAAAAAAAACAAGAAATCTTTTTAGCTGTTTTTAATTAACATGAATTATAAATCTATCTATCTATCTAGCTATCTGTCTATCTATCTGTCTATCTGTCTATCTGTCTATCTATCTATCTATCTATCTATCTATCTAGATTGAAATGCCTTTGAACCCGAGGCATCTTGATGCGCCCTTACCCCCAGCCTCACCCCGTCACTGGCAGATGGCTTTAATTAATATAGACATAATAATTGGATTTCGCTGCAATTAATACTCACAGCAGTTATGGATTTAAGTGCCGAGGATTCCACATAATATGATTAACAGCAGTTGAAGTGGGGGCATCTGGCAGATGATTTGAAATAAAGGAGGGCAGGAGCTATTGCAAAATAAGTGTGTGCATTACAAATACAATGTTGTGTGTGTGTGTGTGTGTGTGTGTGTGCAGACAGATTGTATAAGAATACACAGAGGGGGCGTAACATCACATGATCATAACACAGAGTTATTTTTTATCCTCTTGTTATTGTGTAGCCAGATGTCCTTTTTTTACTAAATGTGAGAGCAAACACACGATAACTAGAGCAACATGGCGTTTCACAATGTGTGTGCAATATGTTTTGTTTTTTTTCTACTGAAGATAGCAGATTACTTCTATCCTGAAATATCCATCTGTGAATTTAGCTCCAATACATAACGTGATACTGTAGTTTGAGTGTGGTTCTATATCCTGCCTAAGTTTGTAAAGCCCTCACTCTCCCACACCAAAGTCCACAGAGAAACAGGGTTTCCTACGCAGTATGGAAAAGTGTGGAATCCAGGTCTGGATAAGTATGGAAAAATGCTTGTGTCTAAAATAAAATATTTTAATATATAGAATTTAAAGCGAGTTTACTAATGCAACATAGCCCACCTAAAGCAGCCATAGATTTTATTACATGAGCACTGCAACTGCACTTCAATTTAACAAAACTATTATTTTAGCGGAGCGGGGAGCTTTGACGTCGTCTGGTCGCTGAAAAGTATATAAAAATCACTCATAAACAAGTACGTCTGAGGCCACTCGCAGCTCCTATTTCTACAGCGGCCACAGAATATTTATTTTCATTTGATTCTTCGGGTTTTCCTGGAGACACAACTCAAGATGCAAAGAAACAGTCGCAGTGGATAAGAGTGGGTGAGGGAAGTAAAGACTCTATTTTGATGGTTCCTCTTTGGAGAAAGTCTTCCCTCTTCCTTCTAAATGTATGGTTAACTTTGTTCGTGTCTATATTCAGTTCTTTAATTCCTGTTCTCTAAATATCTAAATATGGCTCCTTCTTTTTTCTTCCACATATGCAGCCTGAGTGGAGACACTAAGCTGGATGCACTTGCGCTCTGTGTTCTACTGCATTTGTTGGCATTTTAGAAAATGGGTCATCATGAAAGAGACCGGCTCGACGCACAGCTGCCGCCGCCTGAGTTAACGGTTACGTGTTATCTCGTTCATCTCCGGCTTATTCCTCGGTCAAACAGCCGAGGACCTGCCCAGTGCACCAGCCCCTGAATGTTTGTGGGGACGAAGTTACTGTACATGTCGTTTCATTTTTAGCTTTCCCTTCACTCCACCGAAAAATGACACATCTCTACAGCAAAGGGACTTTCCTGCATTATTAACTGTGAGTGTGAAACGAAACCCCAAAATAAAAGTTCCCTTCTTTAAATGTCTTTCCTTTTTAAAGATTCTTTTTTTTTAATTTTTTTATTAAAAATATTTTGTGATTTATTTTATTTGGTGACATTTGCAGGACCACTAAAATAAGTAGATGGTATTATTTTTGTGATAACTATGACAATGTGCAACTAGTTTTAACATATAAGTATCACAAGGACGAGTTTAAAGGCCCAGTGTGTAAAGATCAGGTGGAATTTTTACAATTTTATACTTAATTTGGCAAAAAAAAAGGGAAAAATAACTAATTATATTACTTATTTTCTTGTGGTTAACTGGAAGAGTCGAAGATCACTGTCGAAATGACTGTGAACACACGGTGTATTTGACTTTATTTTTAGTCACTCTTTGTGAGCATTATGAAGCAAAAGCCACTTGTGGGAAATCCAAAATAAATACCTGGGTAATGGTCCAAAGCCAATCTAATAACAGATGCATACAAATACATGAAATGTTTGAGCTGGAGCCCATGATAACATCAATTTTGAAAAAAAAAAAAAGTAAATAAATTATAATCTTGCAAAACAAATAAATCACTTCACTCAGTAGTCCAAATGTGAACCATTCGTCGTGTCAACATCATGTGAGGGGAAGCGTAGATTCTTAATTCACATTAAGCCGGAGCCACATGTGCTCCGGCTTAATGTTTAAATCACAACTCAGCAACATTCATCGCCGTGTTTTACTTAGAGACAGATACAGGAGCTCGGAGCGAGTGGAAATAATATTTGCCACTTAGTTGCTAGTCAACATGATGGGTTACCCCCACCCTGCACTCTTCCTCCCTCCCTCCCCTTCCTCTCCCTCTCCCCAGCTTCTCATTTGCAGTCGAGCAAACACAGTAAAGAGAATGAGGGGAGAGTAATTTCACAAAGAAAGGGTAGAAGTTGGCACTGAAAGTGAATCAAGGGAGCAAAAGCAAACAGAGGAAGGAAGGAGTGGGAGGTGGGGAGGGCGAAAGTGGGGGAGGGAAGTTGGCGGGGGGGGACGGGAAGGGGGGTGAAGCTGAAAGTGGACTGTGTAGCATGTGAGGTCAGTTTTAAGTGAGATTAGACACTTTCATGATGTTTATATGATGTTCGTAAAAATCTGGTAGGATCACTGTTTTGGATCCATGGACTTTGGTGCAGCAGAGTGACAAACAGAACAACACAACCATGGGTTTCCTGTTGAGAGAAACTGTTGTAGCTGTGAGATAAGCATTTCCTAATGTACCGACCCCAGCATTAGAAGAGATATGACTTTCTCAAACTGTGGGGCGCGAGTTCTGTTTTTTAATTGGACAGGGGACGGCATGAGACCTAATAAATTGAAGTTTTTCAAGAGGAAACTTTATTTTTACTTTTAAAAATTTTATTTGCACAGCAAATTATTGAAAGAAAGTGAAACGTTTGTTCTTATATTGATTTTTTGTTGTTTGAAGGTACCATATGTGACCACTGGGGGCGCCTATTTAAAAAAAAAAATGCAAACCACCAATAGGGTCGTTTGAGTAGGAGAACAGGATCCTGCATCTCTGTGCAGAGCCTGGAATTGAGCCCAAAACCTTCCAGTAGAAAGACAACTTGCTCTACCACTGATCCACTGTTATTTTTTTTAAAAAAGAAAAAAACTTATTTCAAAAATCGAATTGTTTTGTTAGTTCCACCTTTTAAAATACACATGAACATGTCGGACTCAGTCAGACTGAAACACTCTGATTATGCGGTTGGAAGTTTCAATGACTGTTGCATGTACATGTTTTTACTGGACTCAGACTTGGCCTTGGCGCTCAGTGCGTGTTCCACAGTTCCTATCCCCGAGATTTGACCTGAAAAATAATCGACAAAGACAAAAAAAGAGACATTTTTCTTGCATTTCACCATGAAAAACCTAAACTGACTACATTTATGCTCTGTCAGCTTAAAGAATGTAGTATTTGAAAGTTAATGGATGGTAGATGCTCAACATGCTATGCTAACTAGCTGCCGTATAAGTTGTTTTAGAAAAAAACAGCTAATACTTACAAATTGAAGGGCCATACCGCCACCTAGCATAGCAGCGTCAGTATAAAGGGACATAAATGGCACAGTACAACTGTAGCTCAACTCAACGTGCGTGAATACATATGATTAGTCTCAAAAAGCCAATCCCAGCAGAACAGAAAGATCATAGAACAAAAAAAACAAGCTGTCAATCAAATATCACTAAAATCGTAACTGCGTAGTAACACGTATGTCCTTACGACACACCGAAGACACACATACGCTCACACACTACACACAAAAGGACGTCCATGCACATCCAGGGTCACGTCAACTGCAGCCACTAGGACAGAAGTGCAAGACAACCGTCTCTGCTTCCTGTTTTTCTGGAAATGAAACTATGTCAAAGGCAATAATGCTGGCAGTGAGGACTACTGGCAGTCAGACACTGGTCCCTGAAGCTCATATGGAGCCAAATATGTGCTCCATGTACACATTTGAAACGGGGGTAGCAAATTCTCTTAACCATCAGAGATCGGACATGTGATCACTTGCAGAAAACACAAATGTGGAACTGTTAGTGTTTCACGAGCAGAGACGTAACGAGACGTGAATGTATTTATTTGGGAATGAAGAATAACGACATAGGCTTCATCAGCTGCGGTGTGGGGAAACTTTCGCTGGGGATCGGCACCAGTTCCCAGGCTGGCAGACCTCCTGTCTGAAGAAAAGAATAGAAAAAAAAGGGAAAGATAGAAATAGAAGGGAGAGAGAGAGGGACACAAGAAGTAAGGGAGAATGAGAACAGGGAGTGGGGCGCAGGAGTGGTCCAGCCCCTGAGCTTCAGATAAATAATCTCTATTTATTAAGTAGTGATTTTTACCTGTGACTTACTAACTGGATAATTCAGTTAAAACCTGCCATCATGCAGACCGGTTAACAGTGGGACAGCACGAGGAAGATCTGCAGGGTTTGAAACAGATCGGGATTGTGGACCGATGTGGGGCCTCCATGTGAAAATGCTTCAAATCTGAAAGAGTTGGGTGACGTGCCGCCATCAGCCCAACATCTGGTGATGACTGGCAATGAATATGGTGTGTTGTGGCACAACTGACCTTGTAGGGGCATAAGGAGGCAGCATCCAAATAAATATCAATACATTTATGGTGTTGAATCCTTGAAGACGCAAACCACAATACTGTGACAGAAATCCCACAAATGTCCCATTTGCTGACATATTGTCCCGGTTTGTCTTCAAAGTTCTTGGTTCTCTTTAAAATCCCCACTGCAGAGGTCCGGACACTCCTCATTTCACTCATAAATGCATGGCACGGCACATGATATTTCCTCAATGTAACTGTAGCCCCACTTTGAACATCAACACACTGCATGTCCATTATACAGCAACCAATTAAACCTATCCTGCACACAGGATGTCATTTGTTTTACATCAACACAGATGGAGGCAACATTGGAAACTAGTAAAATGACCGAGTACCGAGTTTATTCCGCAAAGCGCACTAGCATGTGCGTGCATGAGCAAAAAATGTGCACATGCAGGAGAATGTGTTGCTAAGGGCATCTGTTTAGCGCTTCCACTTCAAGTATCCCTACTTGTAACCACAACGGCTACAACAAACATACAAACCTAACCTCTACATCAACACGTACATGCAGACTCAGAGCTGGGCTTGTACAAATTTCAGCTAGCATACACAGAACTGGTAACATGTAAACTAATTGCGACATATTCTGCCTGTTGTTGTTCTGAGCATTTAATGTACGTTTAACTTTACCTGTGTGGCAGAAATGTTGGGTTTCATGTTATTTCTGGAGATGTTTCCCATAAGCGCTCGGACGTAACATCGCCAGTTATCATTTAATTCTAAAAGCCCCATGGGGCTCACTCTGGTTTGGCCCCCGGTAGCCCTTAGCTCACTGACCCCTACACATATCCCCTGGCCCTTATAGGCGGTGAGGGATTGTAGAGAAGACAGGGTCTGAGTGGGGAAAGGGAGAGAGTTAGGGGAAGTGAGTGGGGGTGGGGGGGGGCAAAAGCAATAGAGAGGAGCACTTCTTCACGAAAAGCATTAAAGAGGCAGGTATTGATTTGGGATTTTAAATGTTTTTCGCAGTGATATATCCAATTAGCCTCTGAACCCTCTATGGGTGTAAAGCAGGCTCCCTGGAGGCTGAGGAAAGGCCTGCTATACCACTTTACCTCAGGCTCCCTCAAATGATAAGAAATAGATAATACCTGTTAGAGTCCGTGGTGCAGGAAGACTGGAGCAGACGTGTGAAAGAATTGAGTCCAAACAGGAACACTGACATGAAACTAGAGCCTCTTTCACACTAAAAGTACAGCAGTTATACCTTTTTTTAACCCACGTGAACCTCCTAAAAAGCCCATTAACACCATTCCCATTGCCAGATGGTGCTTCTCTGCCCTGTGATAGCGCTGTGTCGTTCGTGAACTATTTGAATCGTTCAGGGTGAACAAACTCAACTGAATCGCTAAAACGAGTCGTTTAGATGAGTTGAGCTCTGCTGTGACTTGAGTGAGGCAGCAGGTGGAGTCACATGTTCCCCCGTGTCCCCTCAGGTCCTCTCACCGCGAGGGAATGATATGTATACTGTGAACATGATCAGTGAACATAACCTACCGAACATGCGCCCTGAATGATATTCAGTGGCTTAAACTAATCATCCTCAGCCCAATCCAAGAACAACGCCTGACTGTCATTTAAAAGGACTTTTCTGAAAATGTGCCGTCATCTCGATATCAACTTCTTTCTTGCACAAAATCCAAGCACTTTCAATGGCCCAGGTCTATGTAAGGCCATTTTCAAAAACTTTCAAGGGCCTTTGGAAAATTCTAACTCACGAAACAAAACCTGTTTAAATTTGGGATTACACTGACCAGTGAGGATTAGGTGTTAGACTTTTATCTGCTACCTGCTCTTCTGTCTTTCTGCTGTGACTGGCATGGTGAATCGTTGAGGCAGTGCAGACAGCTCCTGGATATTGGGAAGGTTTAATTCTCTACGTCCCCCTCCTCCTTCTCCTTCTCTTCGTCTTCCTCCTACTCCCCCTCCTCCTCCTCCTCATGCCGCTCAATCGATGGTAAGTTATTTAGCAGATAAAAGCGTTGGATCAATCCAGAAGCACATATCAAACTGCCAGCAACTGGTGTATATTATCTAGCATGTGTGCAAAGTGAGGATGTGCATTGTGTGTGTCGATGGCCTGAGCTCACTTTTGTGCGTCTGTACCTGGATGTCTGACCATGTGTGCATCTGTACCTGGATATCTGACCATGTGTGTGTCTGTACCTGGATATCTGATCATGTGTGTGTCTGTACCTGGATATCTGACCATGTGTGTGTCTGTACCTGGATATCTGACCATGTGTGTGTCTGTACCTGGATATCTGACCATGTGTGTGTGTCTGTACCTGGATATCTGACCATGTGTGTGTCTGTACCTGGATATCTGACCATGTGTGTGTGAATGTACCTGGATATCTGACCGTGTGTGTGTCTGTACCTGGATATCTGACCATGTGTGTGTGTCTGTACCTGGATATCTGACTGTGTGTGTGTCTGTACCTGGATATCTGACTGTGTGTGTGTCTGTACCTGGATATCTGACTGTGTGTGTGTCTGTACCTGGATATCTGACCATGTGTGTGTGTCTGTACCTGGATATCTGACCATGTGTGTGTGAATGTACCTGGATATCTGACCGTGTGTGTGTCTGTACCTGGATATCTGACTGTGTGTGTGTCTGTACCTGGATATCTGATCATGTGTGTGTCTGTACCTGGATATCTGACCATGTGTGTGTCTGTACCTGGATATCTGACCATGTGTGTGCGTCTGTACCTGGATATCTGACCATGTGTGCGTCTGTACCTGGATATCTGATCATGTGTGCGTCTGTACCTGGATATCTGACCATGTGTGCGTCTGTACCTGGATATCTGATCATGTGTGTGTCTGTACCTGGATATCTGACCATGTGTGTGTCTGTACCTGGATATCTGATCATGTGTGTGTCTGTACCTGGATATCTGACCGTGTGTGTGTCTGTACCTGGATATCTGACCATGTGTGTGTCTGTACCTGGATATCTGACCGTGTGTGTCTGTACCTGGATATCTGACCATGTGTGTGTCTGTACCTGGATATCTGACCATGTGTGTGCATATTTGTAGTTACACTGTCGCCTTGTGTGTGTGTGTGTGTGTGTGTGTCTGTGCACCCACATGTCAACGTCATTGAGTCAAAACCACAGTGAAAGAATCCGAGAGAAGAAAAGTGGTTAGTTTGTCCTTGGGTTGTTGAACGACACTCCCCCTTTTTTCTTTGTGCGTTGCCGAGCACTTGTCAGGAGTGTTCTGCCTATTGTAAATGTTTAATTTGATTCCATTTGTCATTAGCCGTCTGAATTGAGGCAGCTGAAGAGAATGAGTGAAAATGTCTCAGACCTGTGGAGAAGTATGCCTTCCATTCACAGAAGGGCAAAGTGCTGCCTATAATATAAAAGGAATGTGAGAGGGAGAGAAAAATGAACAGGAGCGTGTGTAGAAAAAGGGACGCGGAAAGAAGTGGGACAGAAAGACACGATGATCCTGAAGACGAGCGAGATGTTGATTTAAATGTTTCAAGAGCAAAGAGAGACATTTTCATGGCAGAGCTGACAGTGCGAGGAATAATAAAAGAGTAACTCAAAGCAAATGTTGATTCAACACAGAACATGAACAGAGGAGGGGGAAAAAAAACCTCTGAGCTGGGTCGAGTGCAAAACTACACTGATGAGGTCAAAATGGGAACAACTGTGCAGGTTAGAGATCACCATCTGACACGTAAAGACCAACACAGACCTGCACATTACCACACACACACACACGCACAGATAAAGAGCTAAACTCAAACGCACAAAGGCCTAATTATAGGACAGTGATTGTTTACTTCAGACGTTTGCTTGTTTCGAGGGCGAAGTGCAACGCTTTTATGAAAAATGAGACTGGTTAAAAGTTGCTGTTCATTTGCATGTGTGTCCTAATTGCACAAAAGACACAGTGCTCCAAAAACGAGAATACTCCACACACACACACACACACACATTACTCTCTCTCTCTCTCTCTCTCTCAAACACACACACACACACTTCTCTTCCATTAGAGCCTCAGAAATTAGGTTCTGCCCCTTTAGGGAGCCGGTTTTGGTCTCTATGAGGACTACAAGGTCAGTGTTTAAGCCCGAAAAGGTCCTCAAGAGGTAACAAATACAAGGGCGCGCGCACACACACAAATCTGCACAGCTATTCTTGTTGGGACCTGTCTTTGACATGCATTCACTTGGACAGCTAACAACACAATTATTCCAAACCTTAACCGTGAACATTAAATACCTTAACCTAACCACAACCTAACCATTTCTCACCAACTTTCATTAGAGCCTCAGAAATGAGGTTCTGGGGTTAGAGACCAGGGGTTTTTTCGTCTCCATGAGGGACGACTGGTCCTGACGAGGTCACTTAGAAAGGGTCCTAAAGAGACTACACAAACAATCTCAATCACAGTGACAACATCGGGGATTGAAAGGCATCGGAATTCACAAATGAGATAAGAATAATCTCACGTGACAGAGATTCTGCAATAATGAAGAGAATTTAAGATATTTATATAATTATACATCATGATATCTACAACTGAAGAATAAAAAAATGCTGCCAAAGACTCGGAAGACTAGGTCGTCGACCATTGTTTACTCTAATTCCTGTGGCGTTTTGTGGGTTCATATTAATTTTGGGACGCATGCAGGCAACCACAGCCTGTATCCTCACCCTAACCTGAACAAAAGTTTAATATTAGCACCAAAACCAAGTCTTCCAGGTCCAGCTTGTAAGAATTAGTGACATCTATTTGTGAGACTGCAGATAACTCCTCTTTTTCCCCCAAGTGCACCACGGAACTATGGCGGCTAAGCAACATAACATAAGAAAGGTTTATTCCAAGGCTATTTTTAAATTATATAAAGTGAGTCTTCACTTATACAAACACATTTTTAATGGTATATGATTTCCGACTATCAACTTTAAACACAACATACACACATGATGAAACTGTACGAGCACAGCCACACTCCGTTCACCAGCACAGCCCGTCACAGAGCCGAGCACAGACTCACGCACACTCAACATTAAGAGTGAGTCACTGCGTTGCATAGCACGGCCTGGGGAGCTGGGGATTTCCACACAAGAGAAAAACAGGTGACATCTGCCTGGCTCCACTACAAATCCATGCACACAGTACAGCTACGTACAGCTGCTCAGTCAGCAATAAAAAAAAAAAACCCTGCAAATATAGGACAGGTAAGGAGCAGCGACTCTTGGATTACGTGCGTTTGCGTGACAGAGGGAAACAAGGAGGAGGACGCGGAGAGTAAAGGGGGCTGAGGGGGAGTCAGAGGTCATGAGAGCTGTCAAAGGGGGGGGGGGGCGCTTTGCTCGGACCGCGTCGTTTCAACAGCTGAGACACACCTGCTAATGTGATTAGACCCAAACACACACAAACACAGCGGGTGCCACAGTCACACCCCTGAAGATTGAGCCCTGTGCTTACCCATACACACGGAGGGGACGGCCACGCATGGCCTGTTTTCACCTCAAATAAAGTTCACAGAGACCGTACACAAGTCAACAAACAGCGTCCTCGCTTAGCACCAAACATCGCTCGGCCCCGCTTCCTGTGGCACTGCTTGGGTTTCAAACACAAGTCGCTCTCTCTCTCTCTCGTGCCCTGTGCCGGGACGTGCAGGGCTGTTATCTGCCTCTCCATTTCCGTCCTCTGATGAATTACAAATGACACGCTCAGGGAAAGCCCCCGCATCGAAGTGCGATGGTTAAGATTTCTTTTTTTTTATTGTTTACTGTCAGGACTTTGCTCTCGTAAACTTGGGCCCCGGCGATGATGATGATGTCATACATGAGATCACAGGAGACAATTGACAACGTGATGATCTGAAGAGATAATGTTAAAAAGAGGAGGTCCCAAACTCACGTGGAATTTCTGAGGGAAAGCAATTAACGAACATATAAGCAAACAAAATGAGATAAAACGTATCCTGGTCGTCATGGCGTGACTTTCAAAGTCGTAAAAAACTGTCATATGATCAGGGGAGTTTTGCAGCTGTCGTGAGTTCAGTCACTGACTGGCAAAGGGGGAGGAGTCACAAATACATGGTCTTTCAAAAGGAGGAGCCTCTTTAAAATAAAATGCTTGACTAAAATCAAAGAATTTTCAAGTCCCTCGCATAAAGAATCACCAGTTTCTCCATCAAACAATGATCCTGAATGGAAATCCACCATTATCGATTTAGTGAGGGTGCTTTTTATGCGTTTATGTGCGTTATTGTGGTTTATTGTCACATGGGTCTCCTGTCTCCAGGTTAACCACTGAACTCTGTGATCCTTTTGGTATTGCATTGCTTTCTCTCCATCTCTGTGGCCTCTGATTGGCTGGAGTAGTCACAGACTCTGACTGCATTGGAGTTTGAGGCCCGTTGGAGAGACATTGTGATCAAGCGATGGTTCATTAAATCACAACAGGGTGAACGTCACCTCTGTCTAAACCTAAGCAGGTCCATATCGCCTGCACTGGCACTATGGACATTAAAGTTTGGTTCGGCACCATGATGATAATCATTCATACATGGGCTCGGGCTTGTTGGTAAATGAGCAGGTGTCAGGTGTCAGCCCGATGCCCTGGACTCCTCTCCGCGAGCTGTTGTGCGTAAACTGGTAGGGTAGGGTGCAGTTGCACCCTATAACTCTTTATTGCAAAGAGTGATATTGACCAAATTCACTGTCCATGAACCTGGTTTCCTCTACTGCTCATGCTGAAAAGATAAAGAATGTAAGTCCTAACGATCCAGAGTTATAGGGTGCAGTCGCTTTTCGGTAGGTCCTGCCGAAAAGTGACTGCACCCTATAACTCTAGATTGCAAGGAGCGATGTTGACCAAATTCACTGTACATGCACCTGGCTTCCTCTATTGCTCATGCTGAAAAGATAGAGAATGTAAGCCCTAAGAATCCAGAGTTATAGGCTGCAGTCACTTTTCGGCAGGCAATGTGACTGCACCCTAGTATTGTAGTACTCGAGATCTGTCTTTTTACTTTTTGAAGGTCTCGGTCTCGTCTCGGAATCGACTGCATTTTTACTCTGTCTTGTCTCGGTCTCGGACAAAGCGGACTCGGGATTTTATTTCAAGACCGATTTATTTCAAGATTTTTGGATTCACTTGTTAATATCATTACTGTGATGTTGCGTAAATCATATTGCTTCAGGTAAAACCAATAACTTGACTCATTTATCATTTGAAATTTTCACCGTTAACGGCTGTCACCCCTCCCGCCCTCTTTCACACACCCCCCATAAAAGTGCGTGTGAGTGACAGGAGAAGAGACCGTGAGAAGATGTCAGCCAACTCATCTATAATAAAATTTGGTTACCTGAACCACAAAGACTTTTTGTGTATAAATACCTCCAAAAGAAAACACAGCGCAACGTGTAAATTCTGCAAAGCGACGCTAACGGAGACGGCTGGGACCACGTCCAACTTTTACTGCCTCGGTCTTGGTCTTGTCTCGGTCTCGACCTCTCAAAGTCTTGGTCTCGATACACTGTGGTCTTGGTCTCGACTACTGTACTGTTTTCTGAACATGTCGTCACCGTTCTTTGCACAATAAGCCGATGTTTAATGCCTCCTGCGACACGTCACACCTCAAGTTGTGATCATTTTTGAACCCTTGCACTCTTTTGAAATGAACAAGACTCAAAGAGAAACTTGTAAATTGTGTATATTCTGGGGCAGCCCATGGCCAAACGGAAAGGGTCCCCATCAGTTCAAGGGCTGGGAACCCTGAAATCCCCTTGTTGTTGTTAATTGGACACTCTAAATTGTGTTGTTTCTTTCATTTTAATCTGTCTGTCCATCCACCTTGGATGGCAGTGGAGGAAAAAAACAAAAGAAAGCTGGCCATTGATTTGTGTGTCTGTTGTGGGCAGAGAGATGCACAGTGTGGGGAAAGGCTATCAGGAAGTGTTTGACACGGACCAATATTGTTCATCCCGGACAATATCCTAAAATGGCTAATTATACGGACCAATTAGTGAGCTAATTACACAATTATCCCAGCAGACGATCTATTGGCAGGAGAGAATCGATGCTGGGGGAGAGATGATGTCAGAGATTGGGATTGAACTCACCTGCACTGTAACATGAATGTTTAAATGTTATGGTTGTGGGTGTGTGAGGCAGGTAAGTGAGAGGTGACAGCACGTTCGTAGGAACGATTCCAAGCCGCGGTTCCCACAGGACAGACAGAGTGAGTCAGGTCCCACTGCAGATCTTATCTGATCATCGTTGTCAACACTGCAGACCTCCTCTGCTCCGCCTCGCTCCTCCTTTTCTCTGTTTACTCTCTCTCTCTCGCGCACTCACTCTCTCCTCAGCAGAATCACACAAAGGAGATCGTCTTCTCCCATCAGTTGTGTCGCATGTTTACACACACACACACACACACACACAAACACAGAGCGCTCCTCTTTCATGTGGACAACACTGGCATCCAGTCAAAGTGGGGGCCAAATTTAATTAAAAAAAAAAAAATAGTGCAGTGCTCGTTGCAAATTTACATGCGAATTAGGGAGAGTGGAGGTAATTACTCCAGGCCAGTGCGGCTAATTGAATAAGGGAGCACCCTTTTCTCTCCTCTTTCATTCTGTTTACACGGAGGCTTCTCTTCAATGTCATGACGCCGCCACTCTGCCCTGGCAAAGGCATCTGCTGTCTTTCACACTGAAGTATGACCAGGATTTGTGAACCGACAATGTTTCTTTAGTATCTTCAGTAACTTCAGGTCCATCTTTCAATTGATCTGGATGATGATGAATAAATAGTAATGAAAATCAATTTGTCCTAAGCAAGCAGTCGTCTATTACTGCAATATTATTATTTTACCCAGGTACTAGTAGTGTAAGGAATTACAATTTACAATTCATATAATATTAGAATGATTAAGTAACGTTAAGTTAATGCATGATACAAGTGTCATTGATTTGATTTGAGGCTTTAGAGATCTTATGACGACACAGCAGGTCACATTGAAAGGGATGTTGATTTGATTTATTTTAATTTTACATTTGCTTTGAGAGGCTGTCGTGTACAATTCCACAGTTTAACAGCAAATGTGTGTTTCAATAAAGTGCATTAAGTCCCAATAGAAACTTTGGTAACACTTTCTATTAAGGAACACATTAACTAGGTGCTTCCTAACGTGCATATAAGTAGCATACTAGCCCTTTATTAGTAATTATTCTAACCTTATTCTAACTGCCTCTTTACAATAAACCCATCGGTTATTCACACTGTTGTTCAGAGACAACAATGCATTCATTTGCAGTCAATAAGTGATAATTAGGAGTTTATGCATGTTAGTAAGCACATATATAATGGTGAATATGTGCACCTTAATTAATAAGTGTTACCCAAACCTTTTGTACATCACTTTTAGTCGTGTAAGGAGCAAGACTTATTATTAATTTTTAAGGGAGGAAAATGGAATAAACAACTTATTCCTCTTCCTGTGTTAACTTGCCATTCATGGCTAACAGCTACGCTAATGGAGTGAAGAGAAATGATGCAGGAATCTGCATCACTGCCAAAACTGAAAGACATCATTGATGTATTGATCTGAGCCGACTGGACCAGAAAGTGAATGCTGATTAAACCGGTTTTTTGACCAGTGGGAACTCTGTGTGAACATGTAGATATGAACTGTAAGAAGTGATGGTGTGTGTGTGTGTGTGTGTGTGTGTGTGTGTGTGTGTTTGTGTTCCTGACCCACGTGGGAAACTACATGGATACAAATCTATGCACATTAAGATGTAGATGTAGCTGTTTGGTGGGGACTGTCACTCTCCCCGGGTCCTGTGGGAGACAAAATCAGACGTGGAGTGAAGAAACACGAGCACACAGACAGACATGACCAGAGCACACGGAGCGCCCGGGGCTGTGTTTGAAGCAGGCCTCAGAGAGAACACGTTGTGTTTGAGGTGTGGTGTGTGTGAGTGAGTAACTGTCACACACACACACACACACACACACTTTTCCCATTGGAGCATTTGCATGGCAAAGTGTCTGCTGGCTGATTCCCAGGTCTGCTTCATTCTGCGATGGCAGTGTGCATTGCAATAGAAAACCGCTAATGTACGAACACACCCCCAAACTACACACACCGGAGCAACGATAGTTGGTGTGTGCCTGTGGAAAATACATCAAAAATATTTCACACACAGAGACATCAATCTTATTTGTGTGTGTGTGTGTGTGTGTGTGTGAGAGAGAGAGCTAGTCGGTGTGAAGAGGAGCGGCTGACTGCTCTCAGGAATATCAACCTGTGGCTGTCAGCCTTATCAGATCTAACCCACTCAGGGAGAACTAAACACACACTTCCTCTCAGCCAATCACTCTTATTACACACACACACACACACACACACACCAGAGAGCATGCATGAGACAAATTTTACTATCGAAAGTCTTCATTTGTCTTAACTTCATTATAACGATGAAACAACAAAAGTTGTGTCTCCCTCGTGTCCTCTTCTGTTACACCAACTGTCCTCGTGTCCTTCTTCACGACGTCCGAGAACCTTCTCCGTGGTCTTCTTCTCTTTCTCGTGACCAAATGACCTCGGCTTTGCCTCTCTTACCTGAGCTGAATATGCAAATATAAATGATCTGTATTTATCTAGAGCTTCTATCAAAGGTGCCTTACAGTACACACACACACACACGCACGCACACATCGCACATCTTTCATACCCGTCCACACACACACTCTGCCAACGCAGCAATCAGGAGCAGTATTGTCATACTGACGGAATTGAACCCTTGACCTTTGGACTGACTCGTGTTACCACTGGTGTACTACTGTAAGGTGTTTGTGTGTACTGTGTGTGTAATTTAAGAAATAGTTTGCCCTCTCTGGTCATTTGTCGTCTGGTTGAGAATCAGATGCTCTAAAATATTATTTTAATGTTGAATATGAAGATAGAGAGAGCAGACGTCACTTTTGTCATGTCCCGTGTTCAGTGTTAAGTGTGCGTCAGTTAGCTTAGTTGATGTGTACTCCAGGTTTTATTTTGGCGGAGGGTTTTCCTGTCTTCCTGTCTGCACTTCATCGGTCTTGTCTGGTCTCGTTGATTCCCTGATTGTCTGCACCTGCTGTTCATCAGTTCATGCTCCTTTCAAAACGCCCTCCTCCCCTTTGTGTGCGTGTCCTCGCATTCGACCCGTCTAGTTCCCTGTGCCTGGCTCACTCTCGCCTGACTCTGTCTTGGAATTATTACCTAACCTAGAGTGAGACTTTGATTTGTTTAAATAAACTGAGATCTCTGGCTCCGCCTTGTGCATTTGGTTCCACACTTAAAGCTAATGGCACAAAACCTAAACTATCTCTTTATTTAGCAACTTTAAATACAAAACGTTAAAGACTAGCGACAAACATACCGACTTTCTGTCATAAACCTAAATACTTTACAATAGTGATGGTGAGATGAAGCCTCATGAGGCATTGAACCCCTTGAGCCAATTGGTTCGAGAAAGGGTTCATTTCTCGAAGCTTCATGTGCACACAAATCCACCTACTGGCCAAGTGTATAATCACAGGCAGCTGTATCTGAACCACATAATGTGTGATGAATTGAATTTTTGTGTCTGTTAGAAATGACTATGAATTACAAAAAATGTATGACCAATAATTGATAATTCTGTACATATGTGTTTTTGTTGAATGTATTCTGTGTGTGTAAATCTTCCCAAAATGGTAATATCATAATATGGCAGGTTGTGCAATGATTTTCTGAAAATGGCATGGGCGTAATCAGGCAGAGGACAGTGAAAGTGCTTGTGGAACTAGGAAAAGGGCACAGATTATGCTTGTGTAACTTGGACAATGATGAGCCTCGCTGGCTCCATCCTATATCACCTATCCTACTCTCCTTCCTCTCCTAAATCTCTCTCTCCCTAAACTCTCCAAACTGTCTCCAAACTATATAAACGCTATCCAAACTCTAGTATCCAAACTCTCCAAACTCTATCCAAACTCTCAACTGACGGCAACTCTCCTTCAAAAACCCACACTTTGAATGGAGCCTGATGGGTCTATATAGCTGTAAAACCTCGCGCAAAATCTGAACCACTTCACGAAGCAATCACGTGGTACAGCAGGGCAGCGAGGCTTCGGACGTCATAATTTTTGGCTCCTCCCCTAAATGAAGCAAGCCTCGATACACGCATCGCGGAAACGCCCCCTCCCCTACTCGGCACACGCTTCGAAGCCTCGAAACGGAACGTCACATCACTACTTTACAAGGTTCTTCGTAAAGCGCTCGTGCGACTGATTATCTCGCGCATGCAACTTCGTAAAGCGTGCCTGTGACTTGGTAAAGCGTGCATGCGACTTCGCAAAGCATGCATGTGACTCTGTAAAGCATGTGTGCGACTGATTATCTCACACATGCAACTTTGTAAAGTGCGCATGCGACTTCGTAAAAAGTTGCATGCGTGCCTTTCGAAGTCGCATGCCCACTTTACAAAGTTGCATGCGACTTCGCAAGGCGCGCATGCAACTTCGTAAAGCGCGCATGCGACTTCGCAAGGCGCGCATGCGAATTTGTGAAACGCACATGCGACTTCATAAAGCGCGACTTCGTAAAAATCCATCTATGTCACCTCCAGGGCTCTGTAGGTTTCCATAAAAACAAAAAAAAATACATAAAAAGGAATTTCTTTTTCAGCCAGTTCCTTAATTCCTACAGTAGAACATGCTCATCTATGTTCTGTATGTCAGTGTGTGTGTGTGTGTGTGTTCCCTGGTGGTGATATTATGAGTGATAATACCTGCTGACGCACAACAGCCAGACACAGAGGTCAAACACTCACAGAGGCTGCTTTCACTGTTCATAGCCCCAGGTACAGAACACACAGAGTGTCCAAGTGTGTGTTCAAGTGTGTGAGACGGACAGAGAGTCACACAGAAAGCATGTGTGTGTGTGTGTGTGATCCTGTATGTGTATCTTTGTGAGGACCAAAGAAAATCATAAACCACAGGGAAGTGAGGACTTTTTGAGGGTTAAGACCTGGTTTTAGGGTTAGGGTTAGACTTTGGTTTAAGTTAAGGGTTAGGCATTTATGTGATGGTAAAGACAAGTGTAAGGGGCTATTGGTCTTGTCCTCACAAAGACTGATGCATGAGAATGTGTGTGTGTGTGTGTTTTATACTGGTATCTGTTACCTCTTTAGGACCTTTTCTGGTATAAACACTGACCTTGTCAGGACCATTAGTCCTCAAGGAGACCAAAACCTGGTCCTGATGAGTTGTTGAATTGTGGTTAGGTTAAGATGATTAAGAGTGGAAGTCGATGCCATGTCCTCGGAAGAATAGCTGCACAAATTTGTGTATGTGTGTCTAATGTGTCGCTGTATTAGCGTGTCTGTCTGCACCAGCCGCTATTGCCCCAAACAGAGCTGTAGGGCAGCCTGAGTTTCCTGGCTGAGGGCAGAGTCACTGCAGTTTGGGTGTCACAGAGAGACAGAACAAAAGATGAGCCTGGAGCCAACTCTCAAAATGCCTTTGAGAAACAAGGACTGTCTCCATGGGGGTGAGGTAGGATGAGGGAGTGTGAGAAAGCAACAGAGGGATGAGGGAGTAAATAGGGAGATGTAACAAGGCCAAATATAGCAGTGTGAGACACCTTTATACAACAAGAGGAGGAGTTTGTCTGTCTGTCTCTCTCTCTCTCTCTCTCTCACTCACACACACACTTCAATAAAGGGGAAGATGTGTCACGAATGTGCTTTACAGTAAACAGAGTCCTCAGAGCTCCCCTATCTGACTAATCCTCTCAGCTCCTGTCAAACAAACAGAGAGAGAGAGAGAGAGAGAGTTTTGGAGATAAAGAGATGAAAGGAGGGGGAAAAAAACAAAAACACCTCAGACGGTGAACGAGCAGTTAAGGATACAACCTTCAGTATCACAGCAGCAGGTCACCACTCAGGCCCTGAGTGGAAACCATCTTTGTTATTTTGAAATAGTTTCAGGAAACGTCCTCATCAACACCAAATCCCACAAAAACGACTGTAGTTAACTCTAAAAAAGAAAATTAGACTTTTCTCAAAGTCCGATGATCGTAACATTCATCACTTCATAGAAACAAGCGGCTACATCCCCTGTCCTATCACCTGTTGGACATTGTGTTGTATTGAAGACCTGACACTGGAGATTGGGACCATCAGTCACCCCTGATGGCCCGTACAGGTCTCAAACAACCCTCCCTTTGGCTTTGCTCTCTGCACATGGTGAGATCCATTATTTATAGACACCACATTGTTGCAGAACCATTTAACCAAAAGTGAAAATGTGACGTTAGCCCATAATCATCATGTCCTTGAATAGCAAAGTGCAAACCAAAATATTAGTCTGGTGAGTAGTGTTTTCATTCCCTGTATGTTCACATATCTCGGTTTAAAATGAAGTCAGAAATGTAAAAGCAAACACTTAATGTGGAAGTCCCTCCATTTCCTGCTGACTTCCTGTCATGGGGATTTACAAACAAACACACACACACTGTACGGGAAGGGAAGGGGAGCTCTCTCTCTCTCTCTCTCTCTCTCTCTCTCTCTCTCACTCTCTCTCTCTCTCTATGTTGCAGCAAGTTCATGTCTGTCAGCATTCGCTTTTCTCCACTGACCTGTCATAACCGCTGAACAAACAGGTGGGTCGGGGTGAAGTGGAAGTCAAAGGGAAGAAAGAAGCAGAACTACTCGAGCCCAAAATGACCATGAAACCATGAGCACACATGGGAATCAAACCAGTCAGATTCACTGTTAGCGGTAATATTGAACATGCTTGCAGTTTCGTTTAGCCTCTCAATTCCCAAGCCTCAAATAGACTCGACATCTTTTGCTCATTAATGAAATCCCCTCAAACTTCCTCCAGCTTTTTTATTAATCACAGGTCCTCGCAATTGTGTCTTTAACTTCTCATCCCGTTAAATCTTCCTAAATCCAGTATTAACTCCACATTTGGGCCGACTTCACAAAGACTGTTGGAGACTTGACAGCTGAATCTATGGATGTTTAGTGCGTGCAGGTCTGTGGCACGAGGTCGTGACTTGTTCAGAGCCAGAACAGACCCGACCACAGAATACCTTGTCGTGACACGACACTGTAACACATGTCAAGGTGGTTGAACTTAGAAACTAAAGTTCACCTGCTGCCTTAAAGCTGCACCGTGTATGTTTTTGACGTTTATATAATGTCTCTGTGATCCTTTTGATGCATCCTTTTGAGTTGCATCAACTTACAGACCCTGTCAAAGCCTGAGTGGGTCCACATTGCCCGCATTGGTACTATATGGCACTTTGGGTCGGCACCAGACACTGAAATATAGATGTACCAATGTATACAAGGCTTGTATCTTATCAAACAACCAGTTCACGTACAATTTAGCACCTGCAGAGACATGTAAGTACAGAAATGTACCCTGTTTTTATCTCTGCCCACAATAAAACTACATTTTGACCATGAAGAAAAAGATCATTTGTGGGGTTAGAATTACAAAAATACATAAAATGTGCAGTGGTAATGTAAATATGTGCGTCTGTAGCCTTGGGGTACAAATCTGTTCCTTCTGTTGATTCACTCCACTCTCTACCCTCTCTGACAGTCATGTTCCGTCGTCAATGTCATTTTATTGTGAAATTCCCCTCTTATTTTGAAGTCTTTTTCGTCCCTCATCTGCGGGCTCTTTACTGTTTCATGTGTGGCTTGTTCGTCTCAGCTGTTTGTCGTCTCCCTGATTCCTCAGTGTATTTAACCACTCCCATTTCCTGTGTCTTGTGGTGAGTTTGTCTTTGTCCGTCGCCAACACTATACATGTCCTGTCACACGTTGATCTCGCGTGATCTTCGCGCCTGTTCTCCTGTTTGTTTTACGTGATAAATAAACCTTTTTACTTACCACCGTCCTGCATTTGGGTCCAGTCCTGTACGTTACAGTGACAGTCAAAAGGTGCATCTCTTGCATCTCCAAGCACAATATATACGAGTGAGGGAACTCTGAATACCCCTCACCTCAACCATGACGATATTGGACATCGGTTTGTTGGTCTAACCGAGATCAGAACCACTGACAATGCTAAATTCTAAATTAATGGTAGCATAATATTTTTTTACAGTACACCAAATCTGTTACACAATATTTGACAGATATAGACAATGAAAAAGTGACACATAAATCAGCTTTACGGCAACATTTTCTTTCACCATGATGCCGATTTTCTCCAAGCGCAGCTCGGTTCCATACATGTCAGAAGCACCTGGAGCGCACGGCTCATGAGGGCACTTTGGCTGCTTTAACCTGATAACATAGGCGCCAAAATGAAATGCAAGATGTCCCATGATGCAAACATGCTACTCACACATCCATTTATAGAGCCTGTCCTGTCACATGATGATGTGTTCTGTCCCTCCTGTCCCATAAAACCCAGTTCAGCCTGCTGTTCCTCCCCTCTAATGTGTATATTTACTTTCTTTATAGTGAGTATCAACAACTGGAAAAGAAACCTCGCAGCAACAACAGGAGTGTTAACTGTGCGGTCCACTTTGAATTATGATTGAATCAGAGAGGATATGAAATATTCATCTGTGGTCTCCTGCAGGGATGGCATGCCGTTAAAAAGGCATTGATTTGACAAGCCAAACAAACGCTGATGAGGCCTGATAATCAATGGTGGCATTGATGACAGCGTGCGGTGGCCCTGGGCTCCAAGCGATTGGATGGGCTCGCCGTGAATAATGAATGAGGAGATTTCTGATTGATCAGTGACACTGTCTCTCCTCCAGACACTCAGCTGGCATTTCAATGGGACCTCCAGCACCGGAGACAACGGCGCGACGACACGCCGTCCGATCGGCCACATCACCCCCGCGTCCACACATATTAATGTTGTTTTGGAGTTCGTGAACGAAAGGAGGATCGTGTAAAGTCGCTGCAAGTGAATGCGGGAGAATGTGCTGCAAAGAAAGACGAGGAAAAGTGACTAAACCCAATGGACGACTCCCATGTATGTGGTAGAGGCACCAAATGAAAAAGCTTCTCATTCACTCTAAACGGAACGTTCGAAGCGTTGCCCGAATCATCATCAGAACACATAATGCAAATATAGCACCAGGCATTAGCCATTTATATGTAGTTAATGTGTTTAGTGCAAACTCTACAGCTTCCTGTTGCTGGTGCCACCTCCAACACCAAGCACCAGGCACACCCACTGTCGAGAGTTAATGTCCAGTTAATCGTCACAGTTTCGTGTAAAGTATTGAAATCATACGTACATGGTGTGATAACAGTCGGCGTACTGTACTTGACGACCTCCCTGATGAAACACCAGCTACATGCTTTCTTCATCCTCTTGTCCAACCAGCACAAAGCTCATTGTCCCAGACTCCTCCCCCTGATATAAACGTTGCTTCGTCGTCTTTCTCTCTCCACTGCGTGAGAAACTGAGAGGCTCGGACCCACTCTCCTTACACCCTCTCACTCCGCTCTCAGCCCAGTTCTTGGCATTTCGGGTGGAGTTTGCTTCAGAAGAGGGGATTTAGTTACCCGTTGAAAGTAAAAATGGTAGAATGAGCCTACGGTAAGGACCTTGCTTTACAAAGGCGGACATGGTTCTACAGCGGCGAGTGTTTTGCAGAAAACATACAAAAATAATGGCGCCATTTATCGTATGTAAGTGCCACTGAAGTTTCCTGGCGTGTTTTGGGAATCTCACCATTATAGGTCTCAAATTCTTCCACACTAGACCTTTCAGGTGTTCATTGATTTTGTCCTTGAGTAGAAAAAGGTCTGGACTGTTTATCTGATACCCAAGGGTGCACACCCACACACAAACACTGGCATAAATACTCTCTCTCTCACACACACACACACACACACAGGTGACAGCTGAGGTGTGGAATAGCACTGTGTTTTGTCATCTGCCTGGCTTCCCCACACCACTGCTGAATGTCAACTTTCTTCTTCTTTTTGTACTTGGAGGAGGAGGAGGAGGAGGGGAGGAATGATGAGGAGAACAAAAATGCCACACAACAAAAAAGGTCCTCCCAACAATGCTGCTATCTTCACAGCATGTACTGCCGCTCCATCTCCTTCCCTGCTCCCTCTCCCTTTGTGCTCCCCCCCCTCTCCATATTCACACTCACAGAATAGCACTTGGGTCTGTCCTTGAATCCTCCTCCATAAGTGCTCACGCTGAGATGCACTCTGAAAAGACTTGGAGCAACAAAATGGGGCGTGATGTCACCGCGGTAATGACAGAGACCGACTGTAGGTCATTGTTGTATCAAGGTAACATCAGCTAAATCCACGTCATCTGTATCGCACTTATTTTGTTGTCGGTAACGAAGACGTATTTGCACAACGACCTAACGACACTCTCCTCCGCTGACGTGCTCCTTTATTATTTGCTTTGCATAATTGTCGAGTATTCAGCCGCTCCGTCTCTCTGAACTCTGAGTTCTTCTCCCAGTGTGAGCATTTATTTGAATGAGGCAAATGACTATGCAAATCAGAGGAAAGTGGATCGACCCATCTAGCCAATAATCAAAAAGCCCTCCCATGATTTGGCTTCATATAATTAGCAAATTCATCTCGTTTTGCTTTGACAGGAGGACGAGGCATCGGCCGCCATTATTTCTCTCCTCATTTGTTTTGGAAATAAGTCTGTACTGTGCTGACACTATCTCTCTATAATGCCTGGGACCAATGAACCAGGACCAGGTCTTCTCATTTTTAGCTGTTCCTTTTAGTCATTACAATCTGACCTGAAACAGTTTTCCTGAGGATCTGAGAAAAGCAGAACATGCTGATACCTTTGAAGGTAAGTTGAGTAATTTGGTAGCAGTTTATACTTATACAGTCTTTGCAAAAGCAAAACTGTGTCCAAACATTCCCAACTACTGGCAGCCCCAACCTCTCACTTGGATAATGAAAATTGGCAGCAGTTGATTGAACATGAATCAGTACTCAGTAGGACTGATGCAATTCATTTGGGGCCATTAAAAGTATCAAGTTCAGTATCCTAACCTACATTTTTATCCCAGCATTGCAAAGAAGTGAAACATAACTCTCGACCAATGAAAGGACTGTGGTGTGTCTCGCTGCACTGTGCATGGTGCACCGATGGAAGGGTTCCAAAAACGAGGACAGTACACTCATCGGGTACCTTGGTACCATTCTCAATGTGTGACCATCTCAATGGAAAATGATTGCTTAACATACTGAGCCAATCTCACTTGACAACTGATGCTGTACTTCATCATACAAGAAAACAAAATTTCCTTCACTGTTGGTGCACCTCGCCTTCTCGGACCGCTCCGGCTTCTGCTGCCCACACACGTCTCGTCATGTTTTCGTCATCAAAGATCCACGTTCATCACAGGACAACACTGTGTATTCTCCACATGCACACGCACGTGGAGAACAGACAGAAAGACCATGTCATTTTCTTGCTGTGAGGCAACAGTGCTACTCCAACATAACATGTTCTTTTAACAGTACAGCATATCATATCAACAAGTTCTAAATAGTTTAAAAAAGTGAAGGGATTAAAAGGAAAGTTCAAGTTCATGTTTTATTTCCCACCATCTCCCAGCGACTCTGTCCCTCCTGTGCTCCTCTGCCTGTGCTCTAAAGGTTACATGTCTGCTTTGTCTCCATATTCATCTCAAGGAGTTAACTTTGCTCTGGATGCACTCCAAACCACGACTTGCCATATGGGATTCTCATTGCGGATCACGAGCCTGAAGACAAACCTGGAGTGGTTTCATGACGGTCGGCGTCACTGTCACTGATGCACAATGCGGGGACGGTGTGCTGGTGTCGCCCAGCTCTGTCGTACATGCCCGATAAGTTAACAGCCTTTGGCAAATCCCCAGTTTCCTCCTCTGTGCTCCCAGGAACCAGCCTCATTCCTTGGAGTCCCGCCAACCACACTCTCCCCCGTGAACCCTTGAAAAACGAAGCAGTCTCCGCTGTCAGGCGAGAGGGCTAGAGAGCAATGGAGAGCAAGAATAGCTAATACCAATGTTTGTTCCTCTCAATTACAGTTTTAAATGGAAATCAATGTAGCAGAGGGAATGAGCAGAGCCCTTAACGTAGGGGTGATAATCACATTAAGACAGGGCTTAAATCAACACCAGACCTTGGCCTCTGGAGGGGTAAGAACAACACAGAAAGAACCCAGACTATTCAATTCTCTCTCTCCCTCTCTCTCTCTAGAAGTAATCTATCCATCCCTCTCACACAGCAGTCCTCTCCAGCTCCCAAAACCGCTGTGTTGTTGCCGGGATACCACCCCTAAGTTTCACCATGGTAACATCTGGAATAAAGGTGGGTGGGCAGGATTCCAGAGTTTCACTGTTGCTATAAAACTAACAAAAATAAATCTTTGCTCAACTGCTCGTCTCAGCACGACACAAAACACTGCACGTGCACACACACACACACACACACACACACACACACACACACAAACACAGTCATGTGGCCCAATCTTATTTCAGTCTAAACCCAAAACTGAGCGCCTTTGGACGCAGACTGCGTATGACAGCTGACGTTCCGTCTTTGGCCTTGTTCAGACCCGCGCGTCCTCGCTGATCCGCTCACTTAAACACAACTGTTCATGTTCTACATGTGTCTCCTGTGACCACACGTGCACAGATCAAATCTGAAATAGGCTGCAACCATAACAACTCAATTGTATAGTTATCCGTCTTCTCCCTGTTGTTGTTTTTTTTGTGTGTGCTCTTCAGTGGGAGGAGAGGTGAAGGTGGATATGTGTGTCAGTGATGATCCAGTGAAGCTTGAGGTCAAACGTGCACTGCATTGAACACGTCTGGTCTGTTATGATTTCATTAAACCCTGTCAGCCAGGAAAAACATCTCACTGTTGATTTACTTTGATTGTGGTGCCAACAAGTGTAAAGTTTTATGTCTGATTCTTATCAGTGTCCCCACGGAATGCATTGGACCACAAAAAATACTAATGGTTTGGATGAGATCAAAGTTTATATTAAGGGCATAAATATAACTTTGCTTTCTATATAAAATGTCAATTACAACAGGACACTTGTGTGTTTTGTGTGACCTATGTTTATATATAGAACTCCAGATATCACACATACAAAGGCAGGAAACAACACTGTTCACTTCTATAGACGTACAGTATATATACTAGACCCATGGTTTCCAAACCAGTGGTACGCAAACGTCCTCTGGTGGTACTTTCTGAAAAATCAGAAATACTGTTCTACTGTATATAGATATATACAGTATATACACAGTACTATATATACATATATATATATGTATGTATATACACCAGGGTATGTGATCGGAGTGAAGCTGATGAATTTTGACCAGAGTGTGTGGAGAAGGAAACAAATAACACACACACATTTTTTTTATAATTAAATAATAATAATGATAATAATTGACCGAGCGATGGGAACAGATTTTGTGGTTAACTCTTGGTAAATCATGGACTCAGACTAGATTTACCAAGTACTAGTCTGCACAGCAACCAGCTGTTATCAAATTGGGAAAAAGCACGCTGGGGGCACAATAAGGATCAGATACATTTACAGTATATTGGCCAATCTCCATGGATTTAAAGTAAATTCATAGACAATGAATCATGTGACGTCCAGGGCTCTAAAGATGCCAAACTACAGCACAGCAAAGCCAGCGGTGATTACAGTAACACTGTAATATATATATTATATAGAATATGCATCTTACTTTTCATTGAGGCACACATGTTTTGACATACATTTCACAGCATAACAGACAGCGAAGATCAGATATTGTGAAACAGGACTGATGTATGTGCAACTCCATCCTGAACGGTCATGGCATTCTGTTGATCAGAGAAGTATTTAACTTCTTCTTCCCCGACCCGCTTCTTGGGGTCCCTGTTCGAAAATGAAATGCCCAAACTAAATAGAGTATATCTCTGCAATTACAAGCTCAATGTGAATTATCTTGGTCTCAAAATAAAGATAACAGAGATTCCACCAGAAGTGTAAGTTTCCCTGTGGATACCACTGTGCCAGAGTAAATGCAGATGGGACCCACAATAAATGAAGGATTTTTTCCCATCGCCCAAAGAAATATATTAAAATAAATATCACTTTTAACAATGTGCATTAGGAGCTTAAAAACTGATGTAGTCATGTAACAACATGTGGACATTAGCTGTGCACAGTCTGATGATGCTGAATTGAAGCAGAGGGAAATGACAGAGGTTTTAGTGAAGACTATCTATGCCATGTAAGATTACTATGGGTAAACAATTATTAAACCCATTTACTTTTATTCACATGTCACTATTGGTCTAATAAAAACTTGTTTTGAATTGAAAAAATAAAAAATGTTTAAAAAAAATCAATATATTTGAGGCATTTTTCTCTCTGAGCCTCAGTGTGTTCAGGGCCATAGCTCCGGCTGTGATTGGCCAATCTGGGTGATGACAGCTCGTTTTAATCCTCTAAACCAATAGAATCCGACTGCGCATGGCATAGTTTGACGGACATTCGCCCTTCGCCAATCAAAACAAGCTAGACATGACGGCGCTGATTCTGGTTTGCCGCTTTTAAATGTTCACACTGTTATGGTGTTTTCGGCTGGTGTTGGCTAGATGACTTGGCATTTAGTCTGTGTTTAGTGAACATAAAAATGGTTTTTATGAGCTTTCTGTGGCTATGCAGCATAGTCAATATTAATCAAAGGTAAACGTGCCTTTGATCAATGTGCGTCGCAGTGAGTTTTTCTGCCCCGGGAAGAAGAGTATAGGTGTAATTGTATGATCTTAAAAAGTACAAGCTCCACACAACAGCAGCTCAGCAGCCCTGTTTGAACAACAGAGCTACACGAGACGCCGCAGGCCAGGGCCAAGGCTATCTCACACTGCATACACGACCACTGTGGACCCGGCATTATGTCTGCGACACGCTGTGGAAATGAAACAAGCTACAAACACCATTTTTAAAAAGTTTTCCGGCTCCTAAACTGCCAGCTAATACGGTAAAGAAAGATGAGCCTCTACAGTACACCCCCCCCCCCCACCTGCTGTAACACTTGTATGCCCCTACGCGCTCTTCCTCTTTCTCTCTCTGTCCCTAATTAATGTTGTCACAATCCCAACCTCTCAGTACCCAGCTCGTGTGGAAGATTACAATACACCCTGATGCTGGAAGATAGAAAACACACACACACACACACACACATTGATTCCCCTCCTGTGCACATCCTCTATGCTTGGAGGGTGAAGATATGCAAAGCGTCACTATCATCAAAACAAAAACTGCAGGGGAATATAGGGCAATTGGGTGAATCAGAATGCATCCCTGGAGACATGTCTTTCTTCCTCATCTACTTGCTCTCTTACCCTTATTTCCCCCCAGTGTTTCCATTTGTAGAAATTTGCAATAGAAATGGCTGTTTAATTCAAACGACGCTGTCTTGTCCTCGTCCAAATGCCGGTCCAAGTTGTAAAAACATGTCACCAGCATCTGTGATGTGTTTGGCATTAGAAATTAGGCATGTGTGCATTTTAATGTTTTATCTGGCACAGTTCTTTTTTTTTTCTTTTCCTTTTTTTTTCATTCAGTGGATGTTTAATTATTAAAGGTGTGCTAATCATAAACAGTAACTTTCCCTGAACATACTTGTATTGCAGGTCATGTTAACGTGCAGGTGTTCAGTGTTCCGGCTTCTTTTTATGCACATAAATTAGAGCGGTAACAGTCCACAAATCAACTCATTAGATGATGAAAACTATTGCAACAAATAAAATATTGTAAAACACAAATTTTACAGTTCTGCAAATGATGCTGCCTTTTTTTTTTTTTACTTTTGTCTATAAATGGTAAATGCTTTGTATATTTACATAGCGCTTTTCTAGTGTTGATGACCACTCAAAACCTGCTTTACACTACAGTCTTGCCATTCACACCCATTCACTCACACTTTCATAGTCAGGTGGGGTTAAGTGTCTTGCCCAAGGACACGTCGGCATGCAAGGAACGCTTCACAGATTTGTGTAAATCTATGAAGAAATTGGTTCAAAAGATACTGTAACGTGGGCTCAGATATTTATTTTCTCATATACAGCCCTTTCAGGACAATTTCAGGATAATGTCTGGACTTCAAACCATGTCCCGAAGCAGATTAGGCCAGATTAGGCCTACTGGTCTGTTTTTTTACTGATTCTTGTTAAGGTGGAGTGGTGTGGTGATACACAGGCTAACTGGCCCTTTAAATGAATCATTTTCAGTGTTAGGAGATATTTCCCACAATAACAGTATCCAAACAAGTCTCCACTCGTCGGCGGACGAGCGCAAAAGAATTGTGACAACAGCTGACGATGGCATTTATTTTAATGGTTTTTGTGTGACCACACCCCACGAGGAACTTCTTGCATTTGATTGACAGCTATCACTATGAGACGTCCGGAGCGTGCGACCACACTAACTGGATGAGAGGGGTGACAAAGGAGTGCACCAGTGAAAAGGGTAGACTAAGAAAGCCAACCTTTTAATGCAGTCACTAAAAGTAGATGCCAACATGTATAGAATTTTGCACCTGGGTCACAACGTCCACGGTCTATTCTCATACAGAGCTTGAACTGTTATTGTCTGGTGTGTTAGTGTCTGTTGTGCCACGTTCGATGTCGTTGTTTGTTGTCGACACAACTGAGGGCCTGATCCAACCTGTCCTCCAACTGAAACGTACATATAGGTCGTAATTCCTGCATACGACCTATATGTACGTTTTATTAGAGGACAGTCTCGCCTGATCAGACCGTGCTGTACCATGATGGAAACACGGCTTTAGGGTTAGGGTTTAATTATGATGGTTAAAGGCGACATAGACCGGAAGCTCCAATTAACGCTGCGTTTGTGTGTGTATCTGCGTCATTACCTCGTTTATGAAACCCTACAGTTTCAGAACAAACAGTTCAGCCACTGCTGAGAAAATAGTGTTGTATTGTTTTCCTGGGCTCTGCGAAGCGGATCGGCACTTCCCTATGCTGATGATGTCATCAGTAAACCTCACCACTCCTCTCACCACTGTAGCTCCTCCTGGTGCGGGCACTAGTCCGGGCACATCCGGTTGCGTACATTCAACCGCAGAAGAAGAAGAACTACTCTCGTTGTAGCTGCTGAGATGCAGAGCATCCACCGTGCCAGAGGGGGAGCTGTGTATCTGAGAGCTGGCCTATCTATTAAGTCACTTCCAGGTACCTGGCCAATCACAGTCCAGTAGGAAAGCTCTCATTGGCTGGCCAATCACAACACAGTCCTGGTTCTGGGGGTGTGGTTTTGGTCTGAAACAGCGCGGCTGATGAGAGCGTCAGTGAGGAGATATTTCGATCGGCTCGTTTGCAGCGATTAGGAGGTTTTTAATCATGAAAACAAGTTAATATATGTAAGTAGACCTCCATAACTAACATATATGTGTGATACAAGCATTCTATGTCACCTTTAATGGTTAGGGAATGCATTACATCGATGACTGTCCTCACGAAGAATGCTGCGCAAGAACATGTGTGCGTGCGCGCGTGCGTGTGTGTGTGTGTCCGGCCAATGTCCAGCCAGACAGACGTCGGTCGATAAATCAATGAGGAGGTCACACGGGCAGGTGTGGTTCGAGAGTAGCGTTTGAGAGCCGCTCTTCATTTGTCTGGCTACATTAGCGCCAGAGTGACAGAGCGCCGCTGTTCCCGCCACCAGCCACCAAGACCACCGCTCCTCCAGTGTGACATCATCGTGTGATGAATGAAAATATGTCACTTTATGCGTAAGATGTGTTTAAAGTGGTTTGCGTATGAAGTAAGATCGGATTCCCCGAGACATTGGAGCTGTTTTGAAGTAAAATTGCTCCAGTAAATGTTTGTGTTTGAGATATAATAGCGCCTTATGTCATCCTCTGTTGGGAGACAGTGCCGTCTACCACCTGCATGTTCCACTTTAATCCATGCTACTTAATCTTTGCAGAAAAGCCTGTGCTTATCGTGTCTCCCGCATGTAAGTCTGTTTTTATCTCCTCTTTCTCTCAGACACACACACACACACACACAGAGACACACATGCATGCGGTGTGGAACGCAAGCGCGTGTAATTACCTCGGTACGACGGTGCTACAAAACGCCAGACAGTGTTTGCATCAGCGTGTATGTGTTTAGAGTTTTGTAATTAGCAGAATACATTTAAATACATTTGGCTGAAACACTCCTGGGAGAGTCGCTGCTCTGCCGCGTCGGCCTCGATCTCTCGCTGCCTTTCTTCTCGCTGCTTGTGCCGTCGCGCTGCCTGCAGTTCCCTTTCATATTTACCAATCAACCTCTTCCCTTCATGTGCTGCTGTTGTCTTCTCCCCTTTATGTTCCCCCTCACTAGATATTGGTCAATCAATGGGCGTATTGATCCCGCGGAGCATTTTAGATCAGGATGGAGCACCGCGACGCAACAGCGGAGCTTTTTCTCGACCTCCCACCAAACCATAACCTCACTTTTTATTTTATTTTTTTAAACAAATTTAACTTTATCTCAAGTCCATCTACGTTTTTTTGTAAAAAAAAAAAAAAAGGTGTTGACTCCACACGCAGGGTCATGTCCAGGCGGCCTCCGCTGAGCTCCTCCCTGCTCATCAAGCCAGTCTTAATTATTCAGCAGGCAGCCTCGTGTCTTTCATCTCTCGGTTAATTGCTGCGGTCGACTTCTCGCTGGGACCACTGTGCCCAATGAAAGCCACGGCTCACGCTGCGTTGTTCCGCCGCAGGGTACGTGTGGAGCGGTTACATGTGTGTTTAAGTGTGTGTGTGTGTGTGTAGGTGGGATTTAGTGTGCGTGCAGCAGGGGTGTGAATGTAGAGTTTAAGATATCACTGTTTACTCCATGTTTACAGATATAATTGAGGAAACTGAGACAAAAGACTATCTTCCCGTTGTTTTATTTTCAGTAAGCTGTCAGCCAACGATGCAGAGATGTTCTACAGTCGGAGTGTTTAGTGACTCTGCTCCTGTCCTCTCACAACACTTAAATTACAATCAGGCCTTTTTTAATCCCAATAACAACAAAAACTATATCACAAATATGCTAACGTTACCTTAAAAAGTTGATTATAATGAACTATAGTCCACTCTGGGGTTCTATTAAACTCATTTCATCAAGTGTGGTTTTGAAAACTAGAGTGAAAGTCGTTTCATTGGAATAAAAAATCTGTTTCTTAGTGTGTTGTTGCTTTCTTTCATCATGAACTTCATGTAACAACCAGTGAAATTAAAGTTAGGGTAAGTCATTTATGTCTGAAACATATCGTCATTATTTGTTCTTGGGCAAATCAGATTTTTAAGCATGTCCAGACTGGATGTAAAACACATGAGATCTGATTTTCAGTCGTTTGTTTTGTTTATTTTTCCGTGTACGGCATGTTCTGGTGACATCTAGTGATTTTTCAGTCTGGCGTTAGCGACTTTCCATCGAATGACTGAGATATCTCTCAAAATCCAGTGTATTTTGGAGCTGAGGATACAAAAACTTGCGCTATATTGTTTATTTTTTTTATGGAATATGTACTCCTTCAGGATGTTGCTGCCAGTAAACCCTCCTACACGTTACAACACTGGTGCACAGATTAGAAAACCCTTGGCTTGATTCTGGCCTTGGTTTAACTTGTTTTAGCCACAACTCCTGTTTTGTACATTGACAAGTTTTTTTTGTTTGTTTTTTTTTTCTACCCCAGGGAGAGGAAGGAGTGGTTTGAGTGAGACGGGGAAAGTGGATGCAGGTCTCGGACAGACAGGTGTTACAGGGATTGTGATCATTACTATGCTAATGACTCGTAATGATCACGTTTGATGTGTTTGTTTCTTTATTTTTCAAAGATTTTCAACATTGGGGGGGGAATCTGAGTAAAATACAGGGAAGGGGTAAAAGAAGAGTTAACTTTAAGAGGGGAAAAAACATAACTGGTATAGTAGTTAGCAGATAAGTTGCAGTTAGCCAGACACTCTGCTCCATAATCAGAAGACAGACATGCTGGCGCTGGAGCTCGCAGAGTGCGAGTGGGAGTGATGGGGCGAAAAGTGATGGATAAAGAGAGAGAAAAGGTGGGAGCACTGGACACTAGAGCAGTGATGAATGTGTTGCACCTTTGGTCCGAGACGTACAGAATGAAGGGAGATAGTTATATAATGCAACACGACTGTCCCGCACGTGCTCAGAATCAAACATGGAAATGTAGAGGACGGCGGAAAACTCACTCGGAAATGCGGTCGACTCGAGGAAAGGACACAACGACGTCACCGAAAAGCGATGAAGGGGGAAAAAGAATGAAGAAACTCACCACAGTGAAGGAACCATGACAAGAATCTATTATGTTCTCCCAGACAGCCACTTTAGCCCTGAGACAGTACATCCTGCTGCCCTGCACACACACACACACACACAGTTACTACAACATACATCAGTGGGCTGGAAACAGCACATGATAAATTCTGAACACAATACATTTTGTCCAAAAGATTTAACATCTAATTCAGGTCTGACAGCTCCCTCCATCTCAAAGCCAGACCGCTTACATTGATCTCTACACCACGCACAGGCGGCCTTGGACTTCTCCCATAGTCACACACACACACACACACACACACACACACACACACACACAGAAATGAGACAAGTACACCACGCAGGTTCAGACAGCCTCACACATCCTCACATGCAGCCACACTCTGAATCACAGAGAGAGGAAAGGAAAGTGTTCCAGGTGTGTGTTAATTTATTCTTTCTTAGCAACCATTTATTAACATTATTCAATTAAATAAAGTTATTAATTCATAAATGATTCAAGGGAATATAAAGCTACTATTAATGTCAGTAATGATTGTTAACTGACACAGATGTTTAGTATCTGTGTCATTACAATCAATAACACAATCTAATTCTACTTTAAGTAAAGAATAACAACGATTAATCCATGCTAAATTGTTCTCGTGTAAGGCTTATTTCACATGCCTGTTTTTGAGACATCCTTTTTTACCTGTGTATGTGTGTGCTGTGTGCTTTGTGGCCCCGCCCATTCTGCTGCTGTGGACATAAAAAGCTGTGGAGAAGCTGGGACGGTGTTCTCCGTCTCTCTGGAGTCATGTGGACAGCCTTTCCTGAGCTTGTTTCGCAGTGTAAGCAGTTGGAATAGTGCGTTAGAAGAGCCAACACGCCTGTCTTTTGTCTCATTGAACGGCCCTGTGATTGGTCAAGGGCCGGATTCCCCGAAGGCTGGAAATGGTGTGGGAATCTCTCTGAGATCATTCGATTTGCATTAAGCGGAAAAGTCATCGTAGAATAATCGATCAAAAGCACATAAAAAGGTGCACCCAAGCGTCAGGCGTTACCCATCCCGAATGTAGGATGTCCAGGACCAGGGACTATGGTCTGGTCAGATCCCGCTGGGCTCAGGTCAGGTATCCGCTCTGTGACGCACGAGCAGAGTGACAGTTAAAGTAGAACAGCTGCAAACGATGCATGTTTACTCTCGAGGTTCAGAGTCCTTGGTGGTATGACGAGCTAAAAAACACGACCTTTGACCCGCCGCCTCTGATAGGAAGACAGACTGTCAGTGTACGAGGATGCGACCGTCTCTCGGGCGCATAGACGCACACGTGCAGTGAGCTGGTCGTCGCTGTGCTTTTCCAAGCTAATGGATTGCAATGCCTTAGATTATGAGCTGGCGGGACGCCCTGCAGCCAGTTCAGCCACAGCTTCAGGAGGTATTACAGGGAGGATGGAGGAGTCTCGTACTCCCTGGGCTCCAAGCTCTCTGGGCCGACAGCCCAGTGGTGCAGAGGCCAGGGCAAACACTGACATCATTAACTCACCACTGAGTGGCACGGGAGAGAGATGCATGTGCATGGATGCATGTTTGCTGCAGGTAAATGTCCCACATGCTGCGGGGGAGAAAATGTATTTTAATAAACCAGTGTGGTAAGAAACCTTGCAAGAAGAATGAAGAGTCAGTGCAAGCATGTGTGTGTGTGTGTGTATATAATGTAGACACACACACACACATAAGCACGTTTTCTCAGGTCCTCGGGGACCATGTCAGGACATATTAGCGTTTGGAAACACTTTGGGTGATTGATAACTTGTGAGCGACTTCGTTTTCCAAGGAAAAATATTCATTATGGGAGTCAATTACCGTGTTTGGACACCAGTTTGGATTTCACATACCTGGATATTATGCAAAAAAAAAACTAATATTAAGAATAAAATAAGGCTGTGTCCCTGTGTGGACTGTAGCAGCCCTGTCCCGCTATCGACCCCTGCTGTTTAATATTCATAAAGTCTATTTCAGCAGCTTCAGTCGCTGTAGCGCTGCGACGCATCGCGCCCTCTCACTAAATCCATTCTCATTGATCACCATTGGTTTTCCCAAACACGCATCGATTTCGCTCCGACTCACGCTCAAGGTCCCCCTCGCAAAACACACTCGCCTCACAATTCACTTACAAATGAAGTCTCTCCCCCCCCGACCCACCTACCCACCCACCCCCTGGCTTTCCATGGAAGAGATTGTTTTTTTTTTTTTCTTCTTTTAATCTTTTTTTTTCCTACCATTGTGCAATTATTGTTCTCAGTGAAGCCAATAAAACGTGATGTCTGCTTTGGAGTCCAGGCGTTAAATCTGTGATCTGTCACTCTCAGATATGAGTTTTACCACGGGAAGTCAGACATGACGTTTGATCACGGCGGTCAGGAGGACGATCGTACGCGTGCATCGCTGATCGCTGTGCTGCATTGTGTTTGTGTATATGCTGCATCTGCACAGAAATCTTGTTTTTATGAACTTCAACTCACACTGTACAAGTCAATTGACTGGACGTGAAGTCAAAGCTCATGAACTCCAACGCAGTTTGGTTTTAGGGCCAATTATTCAACCGAGACAGCAATTTTTTTTAGATAATTTTGATGGACGGAGGGTGTGGTGGCTTAATCTTAAAAATACATTTCACACGGTGAATCACAAAATCCTTATCTCCAAATTATCAGCCTTCTCCCCATATGGTCATATTTATTAACGTGACAGAATACAAAATGATCACCTACTTTCACCTACAACAGGAGTCCTACAAGGCTCTATCCTGGGCCCACTACTACTTAGTATGTACGTGAATGATTTGCAAATTCATGCAGATGACACACACTCATTTATGTGCGTGGTAGCAATAACACACAAGCCGCCAATGAACCCACAAACTCCTTGGTTCATGTAACTGCACGGTGAGAGCAGCGCTGTCTACAAGTCAGTGTGTCCAAAACCACACACATGTTTTTCCTCTAAATCAAACAGTTTTAAAGTTGAACCTGAGGTCTTTATATCAGGGGAGAGGTTGCAGGTAGTAACTGAATATAAATAGCGATGCGTTATAATAGATTCCAGGCTTTCATTCAGGTCTCAGGTGAAAAAGGTCTGTGGTAGAGTCAAAATCAACCTGTTTTCTATGATTCTGAAAGAAATCAAGCCGCTCTCATCATTGTCCAGAATGTTAAGCTGGGAGAACATTGCATACGCAAATATTTGTCTAAAGTATAAAAATCTATTTGGATAAGGATTTATATCAATCATTTAAAGTTCACCTGAAACAATGGCTCATGCACAGTCAACTTTGTGACGATTACAATTTAAGCACAGTTATTATTTTCAACTGGTGCTCGCTTCCACCTGCTGTTATCTTGCTTTACTCGTACTTGACTTACGTCTTGTGTCTTCACATGTTGACTTAGTGTCGTTTTTTTTTCGTAGTATGTCAGTCGTGTGTTGCTCACTTATTGTTTGAATGCAACTTTTTTTGTCTTTATTGAGACATTTGGCTGTTTCTGCCACTGTCACCTTGTTCATTTTCGAGTTTCCAGTTACCGACCAACGCATATTGAATATATAACAGCAACAGTTCTGCATCGATATATCCAGTGCAAACGACAAGACTAATGTTAAATATTTCCATCGAGTAGTGCAGTTACATTAGTCTTTCAATCCATTGAAACCTGTATTTCTATAAGCAACGGACCCTTTTATTCATCACCACTCAATGACATCATCCGCTTTGCTTTGCAGAGCTGCCGCAGTGATTTACAGTGGGTGGGTTTGCCTTACATGTACATATATATATACATATATACAGTATATATATATATATATTTTTTTTTTTATTAAGGGGCATTTAAAGGGCAATTTCAGATTCTAAGGGGATTTAGCCACTGACCCCTGCTGATTTCTGACCCTGCCCTGTTCCCTGAAATAAAAAATTGGGCTTAAAAGTGGCCTAAAATCATACAACTCATGTCCAGCTTGATGCATACTATGTATGTATGTAAACAAATGTATGTCAGCTGTATAGACTATGACACTGAGAAGTTTCTGGCAGGAGTAAAGTGATTCACGCTGTCTTGAAATGCCTGCAGAGAGATCCAGCACAGACAGAAGAAACAAAAGAGAGATCTGTTTTTTTTTGTATCTGTTCATTCCCTCTCCGTCTCTTCAGGGAGCCCGTGGCCACTCGTCTGCATAGCTAATCACACCGTTGTGTTAATTATCGCTTCACTGCCAGCCCCGAGCAAAAACATACACAAACATCACACGCGCGCTAACTCCGACGACGACGACGACTCGTTCTGTTCCACGATGCACACGTTCGTGCGCGTTCACTGTAGCCTCCTTGGCTGTCAAGCAACCTCACATTTATTCTGTCTGGAGGAGAAAGGATCCCTTTGGTGAGCGCGTTTATACCTTACCTATGTGTGCAAGCTGGGTGCACCTGAACGCAGCATTCTGAAGAGAGACACACACACACACACACACACACAGGACACTGGCTGCATTATTCATTCTCCCAAATTGGGAACACCAGTTGTGTGCTCACACACAATAAACAGAGATGAATTCATCAGAAATCTCCCAAGTGCGGAAAATATGAAAAATTTAATCATTCCACAGAATAAAAATTCATAAGGAAATGTACAAAATCAATATTTTATGCTACTTACTGTACCTTTTTCTTTATTACAAACCTATTCAGGAAGAGGCATTAAAAATTTACGCCGGTAGAAAAGACAGGAGGAGGCAAGGGAGGGAGGGAGGGAGGGGGAGGGTACTGCGAGGGACCTGCGAGTTCAAAAGCGATGCCGTTCCATTCATGTTTAAAGGCACTTTTTTTGTTTCTCTAAGAGCCACTGAAGCGGTTTTGAAACCCCGGCAGAAAGGCTTTGATAGATCGAGCGTTCTGAGCAGCATGCGCGCTGTCAACATAAATAGCTATAAAGAAGTGTGTGTGTGTGTGTGGGGGGGGGGGAATGTTTTCAACTGGAGTTTTCAAGGTTATGGCCCGTGGCGGTGATTTGAAGGCAGCATTTGCGCTGCTGCTTTCTGCCGGTTATGCGCGGACAGTCGCATGTCTGTGCCGTGACGTGTTAATGAAAACAGTCGAGTGTGTGTGTGTGTGTGTGTGTTTTCATGCGACGCTCCAATTCATGCCGAGGTACTTGAGGTGAGTTTTGCAGGCAAGCTTAGACCGTGTTCACTAATCTGTTCTGCACCACTTTACACACACACACACACACACACACACACACGCACACACACACGCTATGTGGTCGTCCAGTGATAGATCAGGTTTTTGAAGTGTGGTTGCATGAGGTCACATGATGCCTGCGCTGTGCTCAGCCCTGTTTAACATGCCGGCAGTTAAGTCTACAATAGTTTATGTAATCATTTATGTGCACTTTAGTCAGTTGTGACTCCAAACTGACGATTGCAAATCCCTTACTCTCCCACACCAAAGTCCGTTTGCTTGCAGGGACACAGGAGCTGCTGCTCCACTGCTGCCTCGTGTGGTTACGTTTGTGCCACTTAGTTAAATCTGAGGGAGAGATTTCAAACAGTGAGGTCACAAAAACACAGTAAGCATGTGTAAATGTCCTGATGGGTAGGTCTGAGTAGTGAGTAATATTAGGAAACCACAAGGAGCAGAAAGCAAGTCTTATACATCAAAAACTCAACTTGTGTCTTCTGTGGTCACTTTTGACTTTGGTTGCCTTACAGATTTGGAGCTGCAACCCCAGAAAACAGCAGCATCTCCAAAGGTCTCTGTTTCAAGTGTAACTGTAGCTGATGTGATGCTGTAGTGTGGTTTGTGGCGCTCGTTTTGTATGTAAGACTTTGTTTGTGGTCACCGCTGCCCAGCGCTGGTGTTTAGCTTCACTGTGGGGGTTAAGTCTTAAAGACTTAAATATAGACAAACAATAGCTCTTCAAATAGACCAATTCAGATTCTTCTCACTTAAAAATGGTGTCTGAAAAGCAAAATCACATTTGTGCTTACTTTAACCATTAAAGGACCAGAGAATGTCCTGTAATTTAAGTGCTTTTGCCCATTTTTTCCAGAATAACTTCCAATATCTGGCAGTTATTTACAATTTACTGCATGTTAAAATACGGCTTTACCAATTTAAACACGGCATTTGTACAAGAACCACAGATTTGCATGTTAAATTTGAAATTTGAACAATATAAAACGTCATTGCTTCAGTCGTAAATGTCAAACAACTTTACAATCTGAAATTGGGAAGACTCTCACATCTGTTAATCCCTCACTCTACAGGATAATCTGGCCAGATAATCTGTTCAAAATCAGCCTCAACTCAGAGAGGAATCGAGGATTGTCGGAAGGACCAGATCGGGACCGAAATCTGGCCAATTATCCTCTAGTGTGGGCCGGGCTTCACATGGATAACAACAACTTTGACACACACACACACACACACACACACAGAGTGAGACAGTGAGATGAATACTGTCTCTCGGTGAACTCTAATGGAAGAAAGATGTCTTGTTCCACAGAGATCATCATCTCTCCACACTGTTAACTCATAACTGTGACTGTGTCCAGCTCGGTTTCTGTGTAATCTCCACTCGTGGATCAGTGTGGACTCACCATGCACATCATTTATCCATTAACGACGGCTCTCCGCTTTAATAAAGGGATATTACTTCTTGGTCGGCTCCTTCGTGTTGACTCTGGCTTGCTGACATATGGGAAACTGTGTCTTGTATATCTTTATATTAGGCTTAATCCTCCAGACCCTCTCTCCTCAGTGCATGTTTCTGTGTTTGAGGGCGGGGGGAGAGAAGAGGGGAGGGGCTGTATATAAAGTTTAACTTTATTTAGTCATGGACATGAAGAGGATTTCAACGAATGACATGTAAAAGTATTAAAGATCTCCAGCTCTAAAAGCACTTTAGTGCCTCTTGTCCCTGTGGCAGCTTCCTATCCTACTCCACTCCTCCCTTCTGTCCTCCCCTGCTTTGTCTCCCTCTCTCCCAGTGGAGGTGTAGTGCAGGGCCCAGGGCCCCCTGCCTCTAATTGCTGGTGAATGGAGTGTTTTCATGGGGTGTTAAGCAGGGCCCTCCCCTGGATTAGCATGCTACGTACACACGCACCCACGCACACACACCACATGTACTCACATACACAAATGGATTAGCGTGCTCACTCATGGGGAGAGGAGGCTGATTTGAGCCGACAGCGGAGGCCCTTTGGAGAGAGCCCGGGCCAGCCTGGTGGATTTTCACACACACACACAAAGAGAAAGACAGACAGAGAGAGAGAGAGAGAGAGCAGAAGAGAAGACACATCCAAGTTGCACTCTCTCACACACACACACAGTCTCAGCTCCCAAGTGGAGGCCTTGTGCTGTAGAAGACATATGGGGTGAATCATGTGTTAACAGGGAGTACTGATTAACACATCTGGAGGGAGCCAGTGAGGGAGGGAGGGAGGGAGGAGGGAGGAGGGGGCGCCGAGTGTAGGGTGGAACGGCGAGGGAGATAAAATACAGAAGAAGCAGGAGAGACGCAGCGGAGGAACGGAAGTCGGGGCGTAATGGTGATTCACGCAGCCAGATCGGCGCGCTAATAGAAAAGAGGCCAAAGAAGAAAACAGCAGAGCAAGATGACGATAAACACACTCACACAGGAATGAGGGACTCTCCGCTCGTTTCTCCCGGGGGGGCTGCAGTCCTGTGTCAGAGGCAGTCAGCTGTGAGGCGGCACCGTACGTCCATCAGTCGCACGAAAAAAGACCAAAACACCAACAGAACAATGTACACACACGTGTGAGTTTGATGGCGTTTGGGACAGACGTAAAAATATAAGGCGGTAACAAAAAGACAACTTGAATGAGATGATGCTGAATGGTGCTCTGTGACACTCGTGACTCGTGACAGTACGAGCTGCGGTGACAGCGCCACCTGGTGTGCTCGTCACTGTTTATAGAGTTACCGCTGACTTTGTATCATCTCCAAGCAGTTTGGTCACTCTTGACCTCTCGTCTTTCTTCAGACCATGCTCAGTAAACATTAGAGATAGTTCTACGTCTGCAGTAGAGCTGCAGCCAACCATTATTTTCATACTCGATTAATCGATTAATCGTTTGGTCCATAAAATATCAGAAAACCTTAAAAAATGTTGATCGGTGTTTGTCAAACCTGCAAAGGATGATGTTCTCAAACGTCTTGGTTTTGTCCACCAACCAAAATGATTAACTTTGAATGATTTCTTTGTTATCCAGAGCAAAGAAATGAAGAAAATATTCATATCTTACGTTTAGACAATTGAAAATCTTGTTTTAATCATGAAAAAAGCTTCAAACCGATTCATCGATTATCAAAATAGTTGTCGATTAATAGTAGTTTTCCACGGTTACCGTTACTTCGTAGTACATCATCGTCGACGTGGGCGTCGCAGCATGAGACGTACGTGACACAGAGCAGGAGTTTTCAGTGGATCATTAGAATCAGTTCATTTAAAAGATTTGTTTACCAAGTACTTCCTGAACTGAAATACGACTGAACGTTGTTAAATACACACCAGACTCTCTCCTCTGTTAAATATGAAGATTTTAGAAATGTCCTTGATAAATGTTGGAGATTAACGTGTTTCGAAAATCTTTTTAACTGATCTACAGTTCGGTATTGTTCGGATTTAATCTTGTGTCCATGACTCAGTATCATCAGTACCAATCAGGAGGAGAGCAGGTACCAAAGAAGCACCAGGTACCGTCGCTAAAAAGAACGAGCTGGGTCGCGTCGTGCCAGAACTGAAGGCACGACTCGACGTCAGAAAATAGTGATAGTTGGAGTTACTAAAAGATAATCAGCGATGGAGGCATTAAGGATCAGTGCAGTGAAGGAGTTCCTGTCACAGAGACTATGATGTCACCATAGAATGGAATAACTTGTACTTGAGGAGTTCTCTGCAGTCGTGGTCAGTGGAGTAATCCCTGTGGCCCTGAGCCAGCGGCGTATGCACACGCCGGTGTAGAAGCGACGTGGAAACACACGCACCTGTTCGTGTTTGCCTTGTTGTGGCTGCAACTATTAATGTTGTTGTTTTTACACATAACTGAGTGAGAGTTACAGAAGGCAGGGTGAGGTGAAGAGGTGAAAAGGCTCCGTCGAAAACATCTGTCACCGCGTGTGAACAAAACAAGACTACAGGACCCGTTCTCCTGCAACAAGCGCGAGAGGCAGAGTTGTTATGATTTAATTACTCTTTACTCTTTACCAGCGTCGACGCAGTCTGCGTGTAATTATCCGACGGTGGCAAACGCAAGATACCGACACAAACTCATTAGTGGGACAAACATTTTCTGATCGCGGTGTGAGAACGACGAGCACCTTCAAGGATGTGTCTATAATAACTGAGCAAACACCTGCTTCCTGCTTCCAACGAGGGGATTTCATTCAGTTCAGTTCCAAATAACATAAAGCTGAAGCTTACAAACAGATATAATCATGGAGGGAATGTAGAATCCACACAAAATGTATATTTAAATGCATTTCTTTAAACTTTAGACACAGTTTCGCTCGTGTGAAGCACAAATTTGGCTTCAATTGTATACATTACAATGTATACAATTGTATATGTGTGTTTTTTAGGTTTTATACACGTAAATACAAGAGTGTGCTGCCAATACGATAAAAAAAAACAAAAAAAAAAAAAACTTCTGAACATGTTTTCATGAATACGGTCCCTAAGTCTCAGTTGCTAGTTTTTCTTTATCCATCTCAACCAAAGTGCCAGTTTGGGCCCCACATTCCAACAAGTGTAGCTCGTGTGCGACACGACTCAAAACATTTCTGTTTGGAAGGAAATAAAAACTCCTGTCAGCAGATGAAAGGCAGTCAGATCAAAGTGGGTAAAGTGACACACGTTGGTATTTGCTGACAGGCTCGCAGGTTCAAAACACTGCTGACGTGTTAATTGACACTGTTTATTACCGAACCTCCGCTTAACCTTGTGTACTGGAGTGTAGCTGATGATGCAGCGTGACAGGACGCCAAAAACTGGTCCATCCATTACCGCAGTTCCCTGTTTTTCCAGCCTGACCTGCGCTTCACGGCTTGTGGTTCTTTGGTATTAACTCATCGTGGAAGTTAAAAATAAAAGACCGTAGAGTTCAATGTTCCAGTTCCTCAGTTATTTTGCTGTTGAGCCATCCGGATCATTGGTCATCACAAGCATTTTCATCTTTATACAGTACGGTATCGGACCGACGCCGACACTGAATATCGTCCCTTTTATCGTTTGCAGAATCATGTGTGGGTTTATAGATGCAACTCACTAAATCTGTTTTCATTCATTTGTTTATTTCCTTTATTTTTTTTTACCCAAGCTCTTAAAAAAATCCACTATAATCCACAAAAGGAATTCCTTTCACTGCCCCCCTCGCCTCCCCCCCCTTATTATCATGAGTTGATGTCACCCTCTCATTAGGCGGAGCGCTGATTTAGATGCAGCCATTATCGCTCGCTCCCTCTCAGCTAAACCAACCAGACCAGTCAATAACTCCACGTTATTCAAACTCCTCCCCACTTAATTAGATATTTAATTGACTACCTGGAGACAGATGACTGACCCGCCTGCTGGCATTAATTCATGCGAGTGACCTCGCCTGACCCGAGTACATTTAACAGTACAGTCGTCTGATGAGGTCGAGCCCAGTCACTCATCACTGGTGTGAATACTGCGCAGTGGATCAGCTCAGAATACTGCGACAGATCATAATACTAGACACTATACTATATATATACATATATGTATGTATATATATCTATATATATAGATATATGTATATGTATATGGTTTCTGGTTGGCTCGTCTGTATCGATGTGATGAACTGTTCACTTGGTTGAAATGGGTTTAAAAGACTTGAGGACTTTTCTTTAAGGCAGTTAAACGTGACTGTTCGGTGTCAGGGTGCGCTTTGTGGCTCCGCCCATTCTGCTTGTTCCACAGGTGCCTCCAATTCAGCGATCAAGCTGTGGAGATAAAAAGCCATGGAGAAGCTGCGTGTTTTACTCCATTCAACCGTTTTCCGTGGGTGGATTATTTTGTACTTTGGTGGTTTAACTTCAGTTTGATTTGGCTGTTTAAGTCAATGGTGTCTTTCCCTCTCTTGTAGGCCAATCAGTGACTTTTTGGACTTTAAATTATGCTAATTCACTGTAAATAAACATTTTATATACTATGGTTACGTTCCTGCCTTTCTTGTTTTAAAATAACTTGAACTTTTGTTTTTACATTGCATCCCCTGGGACTTTACAGGGACATAACAGTGACTCATGTCAGATTTTATCCTTAAGTTTGATTTGCATAATCACAATCATAATTTTCATTCAGTCATTCATTCATGAAAAACATGTTCTTAAAGCATCTGTATTTATTATTGATGCTGCGTGTTTTTGGCTAAATGCTGGAAAAAGCCTCTCAGTAGAAGAAGAAGAAGAAAAGATCAATATTGCGTCACAGGCTTGGGTTACACGAGTGATGTTTTGTTTTAAAAGTCAGAATTCCGAACGTGTTTCTTCCCACGCTGACAGAGAAAGCAGACAGGAAAAGGGAATTTGCCACTGGTTGATTGTATGCCTCAAATCTCATGACTTCCCACTTCTGCTGCTCCCCAGGAAGAAAGCAATAAGGCGCCCGAAACTCCATCCAGAGTCTGGGCCCACTGTATGCTAATCGAAGGGATCAGACGCTCTTCTCACATAATGGGCTTTGACAAAGTGAAAATTAACACAACCCCACTCCTGCTGTTGCTGTTACAGGGGGTGGTTGATGTGGCTTTGTCTCTCTCACACACACACACACACACCTTCCAACAGATACCACACCAGCCGTCGCTCTCATTCTCACCCAGACATTTACGTTGTACGCCACCCCCGCTCCCTCCCCTCTCTCACCCTCCTACCGCCTAGGTGTTTGTGTCCTCGGCATAAACATCTTTCCATCCCTCCTCCTTTCCCCTCTTTTCTCTTCTTCTCCAGCGACTCTGTTTGCTTCAATGGACTTCTTCTTGACAACTCATTCCGTACGGGTCCCTTTTTACTCCCTCGCTCTCCCTCTGCCTCTCTTTCTCCCTCGCTCTCCCCAGGTGAAATATTGATGGATTTTTTATGAATAGCTATGAAAAATTCATTCAAATTCCAAAATGAAAAAGCGTAAACACTCCGCATCTGCCTATGCCTCCCGCATTCATTATCCTTCACAACATCTTCACCGCCGCCCTCCCGGCCCCGCCTCCCGGCCCCGCCTCCCCCTCCTTGCCCTCTGTCTACCTGAAGAAGACATGCCGCTCTGTCTCTTTTTCCGCCACTTGGACTAATTGCTTAATTTGACCTGCTCTCTCATCAATTAAAAGTCTGTCAGTGGTAGACAGATGGAGGATGGATCAGAGGGCCAGTCGATGGGCTGATCAATGACAGAGCAGCTCAATAAGTAAATGGAGATGGCCAGTGATGGAAAAAGGAAATGAGAGAGAGGAGAAGAAGAAGAAGGAGAGAACAAATTGAACAGGCCATCATGACAAAAAGGTGCAGCGCCAACAAGCCTGACTCACACGCTCACAATCTCCCTCCCTTCTTCATTTCTTCACATTTTTGACTCCCAAAGACACGTTTACTAAATGTTTCTCTAATAATGTGACGTAAAAACCTACACAGCCCTGGAGACATTGACAGATTTTTTTTAAAGCATGTGCACGCTTTATTACTAGCACGTGTTATAACTTGCACGCACAGGCTTTATAACTCGCATGTGCACGCTTTATTACTAGCACGTGTTATAACTTGCACGCACACGCTTTATAACTCGCATGTGCACACTTTATAACTTGCATGTGCACCCTTTATAACTCGCACGCACACGCTTTATAACTCGCGTGTGCACGCTTTATTACTAGCACGCGTTATAACTTGCATGTGCACACTTTATAACTTGCATGTGCACGCTTTATAACTTGCACGTGCACGCTTTATAACTCACATGTGCACCCTTTATAACTCGCAGGTGCACGCTTTATAACTTGCATGTGCACACTTTATAACTCGCATGTGCACGCTTTATAACTCGCATGTGCACTTTGTAACTCGCATGTGCACGCTTTATAACTCACATGGGCACGCTTTATAACTCGCACGTGCACCCTTTATAACTCGCATGTGCACACTTTATAACTCACATGTGCACTTTGTAACTCGCATGTGCACGCTTTATAACTCGCATGTGCACTTTGTAACTCGCATGTGCACGCTTTATAACTCACATGGGCACGCTTTATAACTCGCACGTGCACCCTTTATAACTCGCATGTGCACACTTTATAACTCACATGTGCACTTTGTAACTCGCATGTGCACGCGTTATAACTCGCACGCACACGCTTTATAACTCGCATGGGCACACTTTATAACTCGCACGTGCACCCTTTATAACTCGCATGTGCACGCTTTATAATTCGCATGTGCACGCTTTATAACGCGCATGTGCACGCTTTATAACTTGCATGTGCACACTTTATAACTCACACATGCACAATTTATAACTCACATGTGCACCCTTTATAACTCGCAGGTGCACGCTTATAACTTGCATGTGCACACTTTATAACTCACATGTACACGCTTTATAACTCACACATGCACGATTTATAACTCGCACGCACCCGCTTTATAACTCGCATGTGCACGCTTTATTACTAGGACGCGTTATAACTTGCATGTGCACACTTTATAACTCGCATGTGCACACTTTATAACTCGCACGTGCACGCTTTATAACTCACATGTGCACCCTTTATAACTCGCAGGTGCACGCTTTATAACTCGCATGTGCACACTTTATAACTTGCATTTGCACCCTTTATAACTCGCACGCACACGCTTTATAACTCGCATGTGCACGCTTTATTACTAGCACGCGTTATAACTTGCATGTGCACACTTTATAACTCACACATGCACAATTTATAACTCACATGTGCACCCTTTATAACTCGCAGGTGCCCGCTTTATAACTTGCATGTGCAGGCTTTAAAGCTTTATAACTTGCATGTGCACGATTTATAACTCGCATGTGCACGCTTTATAACTCACACATGCACTTTATAACAACCGTGGCACGCTTTATTACTCACACACTTTATAACTCGCATGTGCACGCTTTATAACTCGCATGTGCACGATTTATAACTCACATGTGCACCCTTTATAACTCGCATGTGCACGCTTTAAAACTCACAAGTGCACACTTTATAACCCGCATGTGCACGCTTTATAACTCGCATGTGGACTTTATAACTCGCACACGCGTGGCACACTTTATAACTCGCATGTGAACAGGCAGCCACTTTCTGTGGGCACAACAGCAGCAGGATGGCGATCACGCTTTACTATCTCGCACGCGCACGACTTGGTAACTTGCACTTTAAATAAAGTTTCCGTCTATGTCGCCTCCAGGGCTCTGTAAAAAAACAAATCAAGATGGACAATTGGTAAATATTAGAGGAAAACTGAGTTACTGGGGACAGAAATCTCAAGTTGGGATAAAGCAACCAACCAGTGAGTGAAATTAATAACATAAAAATGAGGTTAGAAAGAGAATGAGTGCAGTAGGACAGAGCTGAGACACTGAGAGGGTACCTCACAGTTTCTCTCTTTTATGAGTGCATCATGTAAAGCCAAACTGAAGAGAGCATCTGCACAAATCAATTAACAAATATTCGAGGAAAAAAAAAAATATAATTATGGAGCTTATAAATCTCTGGGAGTAGTGAGGCAACACGCCTGTCAAAAGAAAATAGAAGTCACATGAGTGAAATTAAGAACAGACAGAAATGAGGTTAGAAGAAGAATGAGAGAGGAGCTGGAACACTGAGAGCGTACCTCACATGTGACTGGAGACACTCGCGTCTATTACAGAAAAAAAAAATGCAGCTCCATAAAAGGCAGATTTCAATCAATGCTGCACAGAGCGAGCAGTAAATCTCCAACGTCTCCAACTCATCCACACACACACGCACGCAAACACACACACGCTGGCACACACGTGTGTATGTAAATGCGACGCGCAAACACAATACAGTATAAATGAAAATGTGTAAACAAGTCAAATCACACTATTGCCTTTAAAAGTATGAAAACGTGATGACTCACACGACGCCGTGTTTTTGTAAACAAACAAAATACGACTTCACCGGGAAAAACGCGAAGACGCACTGACACGCGCGCGCACACAACCACAATTATTTTGTTACGCGTGGTTTTTAATTAGCTTTCTCATGAGGCTGCTACTCAGACCAATTAGGGGAGATTATCAAAGACGGTCTGGAGTCGGGGTGCATACCCACGATGACGCTCGTCTCTCGGGGGGGGCGGAGGCTGGGATGAAAGCCACCTCAACACCACACACACACACAAGCATGCACGTCTGTCTGAGGCACGAACCCCAACATTCTTGCAAGACGGAATCACATTGCGCCTCAAAATCAATCAAGAAACAAGCGTGCACAACAACACGGTGTGTACACTGTACACAGCTACACACACACACACACATCCATGGTCAATCATTCCGTATTGACCAGTCCCAGATGGATCACTGAGGACATACAGAATGGGGTCCTTCCTTCCACTCCGTCCCTCAAGGGGAACTAAAACCACTCCATTGACGCAAACGCTAATGGAGACACTTTCCGAACACGGAGAGAGAGAGATTACCATTTCAGAATCGGGCCATAAAAACACACAGCGGGTGTTTAGGACGAACACGGCAGTGAAGGAAACTATAATCTGAGATGCTCGCGCTCGCTCGCGCTCACTCTCTCCTGCTCTTGTCTTATGACAAATCAATGAAAGCTCTTTTGGAGTTATGTTCAGCTGAGAGATCTTGATGTATGGATCAGGGAGCGGCCGCCCTGAAGCAAAGTGTACCTGTATAATTACTAAGGTGTCATTATTTATCTTTCTCCCTCACCCTCCATCTTTGTTTCCACTCTTTCAGAAGAATAATCTAACCACATTGTCTGTGTGTGTGTGTGTGTGTGTGTATTTATCTCCAGCGTGATACACCAGTACATAGTGAGTGTGCTCGTGTGTGTTGTCACAGGCCGGTCCATAAACTGATGGTAAGTTAATAGCACTCAGTGTTATTATGTGAAACAATGATTAGATTGGGAGAGGCTGATGGCGCATATTGGTTTGGTCTCCGAGGGCCAGCTGGAAGAGTCAGAGGTCAGAGGTCAATCACCGCAGGATCAATGTCACTGAAAAGAGCTGTGGTTCATTCAAAGGCTCACAATATTAGCTTGAATTGAGTTGATTTGGCCGCATGTGATCAGTCGTGTACGTTACAGGGAAGAGAATCCTGACCGTCACAAGCCACACACACTACACTGTGTTGGGTGTGTGACGATGGAGGTCGGGGGGGGGGGGGGGGGAGGTGTGAAGTGGAGACTTCTTCCAAAGGGAAAGTGACTTCCCTGGGACTTCATTAAGATAATCTGGCCACCAATACTAACAGGGTTTAGGAGAGTAGGTGAGGAGAAAGCTCAGAAATGAGATGAACGCTTATTAGATCACGCCAAGCAATTGTCTTTCAGCGCTTATAACAGAAGTCTCACACACACACAGGTTTACGCAGCTATTCTTGTGAGGACATTGCAACCAAAGCCTTATACTTCATGCTAACCAGAAACTTACCACAACTCCCATCTTACCTCTACCTCAAACCAGAACTTCAGAAATGAGGTTCTGCCTCATTAGGACCAGGTTTTGATCTCCGTGAGGACTACTGGTCCTGACAAGGTCAGTGTTTATGCTATAAAAGGACCTAAAGGGTTAATAAAAACAAGTATACACACACACAGAGGGGAGTAATGAAAGACAGACAGCTCTGACTGAATCGACCAAATGCAATCACGTGCAGGACGCTCGGTACATGTGGTGCATGCTCGGATGCATACGTTCAACACAAATGTGATGAATGAATGCACAACGGTAATGAATGAGCGAATGAGAATAGAACGGCGCGAGAGACAGACCTGGAGAACGGATAAATAAAAACCGTATGTTTAAAAGATAACATCCTGAGTCGACTAATATAACCCAATACACAGCAAAACTGGAAACCAAGGCGAGATTGTCTGTAAACAACAGAGACAGAGCTAAAAATATTGTTTTTATGATTGAGTGATTATTATTTACTGATCCTATCATTAACGTGCTTAAAATACGGAAAACTGGAACGAGTCAGTACATTTCCATGCGCTGCTAAGTCGTTCTACTACTGTCCATGAATACGAGCACAAGCAGGGATTCACTTTATTGGATAAACACGTCAATGCTGCAACAGTTTGTGGCGATATGCTTCCTTTCAGCTTTTTAGTATTCAACGTTTTCCAGTTTATTACAACAACACAGACCAAAACAACTTCGGCTGGCGGCTAGTTGGTGCCATGTTGAGCGCCACTTGGTGTCTTTTTACCATACATTAAAGGAATACTTCACCGATTAGCATGTAGCTTTGTATTATTAGAAAACGGGTAGCATTTTTGAAAGATGGTGCTTCCCAACCTCAGTTTCCCCTGAGTTCAGAAATATCTTCATTCTTTTCTTTGTTACATGCCCACCAGTGAAACTTGTTAGCGCAACTGTTAGCAAAGATGGCGGACACTGTTTACATTCTGGGAATGAGGTCCCGCCCCGCTACGAGTGCGTCAAAAAAGAGCAGAATTAGCGTTGCAGTTTCAAGGCTCGGACCAAGGCTCTCGACTCAGGGGAAACTGAAGCTGGGAAGCGCAATTTTTCAAAAATACTAACCCTACTGTAGTAATTCAAAGCTAAATGCAATGGCGGGGTCTCACCCTGTTGACAGGTCACCAGTCCATCACAGCGCCAACATCCAGAGACCAACAACCATTTACTCTCACATACGGTCAACTTAGAGGTCAACCGGAATACTCCACTGTTCTACTATGACAAATTCAATTTACATGTGTTGTAAATGTCATGTTTTATTTGGACTGAACAGAATAATTTTTTTTTTTTTTTTTACTACTTTTATATTTTACATTTCTCAACCATTTTAAGTGCTATCCGACATACCTGGTACAGAATGCCTAATTAGCTGCAAATGGGTCATTTGTTTTCCATTGATTGACTTATCGATTCATTAGCTAATTGTTTTAGCTCTAAAGACGACTGACATGTGATTAAAAGAGCAACAGTGCAGCCTCAGGGCTCACTTACCCCCTGTTTGGGGCAGTTTCATTACCAACATCAGGCCTGGTTTCTGACAGTTTGCTCACTAACCTGGGAGGCAGTTATTTCCCACAATACACCTGACACCTCGGTAGAGAGAGGGGGGAAGGCATGACACAGCAACTCTGCTGCGTCAGACCTTGACCTCTGAACTCACACACCTGTAACACACCGGCAGGCGTTAGCGTGACTCATCCTCAGTCCCACGACTATGGCCAAAGGGAAAGAAGATGACGAGTGTGAGAGAAGGGGGGAAAAAGGCTGATTCTCAAATATTTTCATGCTCGTCTAACTTTTAGAGAGACAGTGTGAAGGAGAGGGACTACGAGGTTCGCTAACAGGTAGTCATATCCTGTGTCAGAAGGTGTCACCTCTGCCAGAGTGGGACTTAGAGAAGGAGCAAGGGATAATGTCCACATTTACTGGAATTGAAGAGCAACTAGTAGTCAGTAAAACCCTCAATTTTTGTATGTCCATGTATATTCAACTGAGGACTGGTTTTAAAAGTTTGTTCTTCAGACAAATTCACTTTGATGGCCATCATTTCCTCCTCCCTGACATGCACTGTTTCCTGGGTTAGGTTGGATTGGGACATGTCCAGCTGTGGGTTTGTTGTGCAGGGATCGGATAACTTGCCTGCCACATTTGGACGAGTCTTTCAAATGGGACGGCGGTGATGCAGCACTGTGAAGCAGTCGGCGTCCAGGCGGAGGTAGCCGAACGTTCTTGTCAAAAGCAAGTGTAGGTGCGGCTGGATTGTGAAAACCACACCAGGACAGAAGCAGCAGAAACTTGTGTGGTCCTCTGACACGCCGCAATCGAACCCGGCTACTGGTGGAGTACGACAGCATCGCGGTGGCGACGCCCACACATGAAGTAAAGCTCATAATGATTGGTTGAATATCTGCGCAAGTTTTTATTTGGGAGACGGATGAAAAGACACAAACATGAGCTGTTAGAGGGCAAAGTCTTAAAACAGCTGCAGAGAGAGAGAGAGAGAGGGAGTAAAGATGAATGGAGCAGGGAGAAGAGGGAAGACGGAGAGGGACAGAGGGTAGACGGAGAAAGAGAGGGAGTGCCACGTCGTTCTTAATCTAGTTTGTCTGTCGTAATCGTGTCAATGTCACTCTCAATCAAGCAGCCACAACTAGGGCTATACAACTTCACTTTGATTGGCCCAAACCTCGTCTTTAAAATGACCTCTACAGGGAAGGTGTGTAGATGATACAGAGGCAGTGGAAAAAGAGTGGATGAGTTGGGGGGGGGGGGGGGGGGGGTTGGCGGGGGTGGTGCTTCTAGACAATATGAGAAAGATGGAGAGAGGGAGCACAAATCAACTTTAAACCTGTTACTCCTCTACCTGTCTGTCAATTTCACTTTGCTCTCTTTCTGTTCTGATTCTGCAGTGACAGTATCGATTGCCCGTTCTTATTACATGAGAGGATACAGAGATGTGTCTGCGTGAGCGGTGGCCAGTGCTCAGGTGCTGGTGTCGACTTCAGTCACGGTCCTGCCAGCTGACGCTTTTACCATTCACGGCTTTTAAAAAAAACAAAGACGTCAACTTAATTTGGCCTCGGTTTCAATCCAAACCCAAATTGCATTGTTTCATATTTCAACACTTTGTGAAATATTTTCAATTTAACTCAAGTCCAGTTGCCTAAAGCTAACTCGTGGGATTTGCTCCCCCTACAGTTGGCACACGGTATTGTTTATTACAAGCCAGCAATACGGGCAAACTATATATCTTCAGAGCGGGTAAAGGAGTCTTGGTCATAGTATTTTATACAAATATGATTGTATTTTTTACATTTTTCATAGCTATAAGAAATGACAATCAACCCCACAAAATAGACAAAAGAATGTGCTTTAGTTTGTGTAGCTTGCGTTTTCATATAACCTATTGCTCATTGTATGCACATTGTTTGAAATGTAGGTTACACTGTAATACAATGTCGTTTGTACAATGATGACAATGTAGTATCGTTGTTTATGTTATACATCGGGAGAGATGACGTCAATAACATGGTCTGACACACAGCGGGCTCAAACGATGGTACGTAAACCATTTACACTTACTAGTCCTATAGAAATAGGACCAGAACCATCGGTCGAGTATCCTTCTGCTTCTTTCAACTTATGCCAGTGAGTGAAAGCCGATTGTGTCACTGATGGACACGTAACAAAGAAAAGAATGAAGATATTTCTCAACTCAGGGGAATGTAAATGGGTGAAGTATTCCTTTAACTGTCTAATCTTCTACCATGCTTCTTTGTAATGTTTGCAGTCATCGAAATCTGTAATTCCATCCTTTTTTTTTTTTGCCACGGTGCCGACAACTGTGAAGTCACACCTCCATCCATCTCGATAACTGTAATGTCATCATCTCATCCGTCAAACACTTCTGTTCTTGCATCCTTCCACTGGCTGTCCATGAAACTAAGCCTCACGTTAGTTCATGCAGGACACAGTGTATCTCACCAAAGCAGTCCAGCTGACAGGTGTCGCGCTACGGGCAGTGCCGAGCTTGACGTTGTTTGTGTAAGTAATGCAAGAGATATCGGTAGAAGAAGCACACGTTGACCGTAGCCACTCCCCCTCTCACTCACACAGCACTGTGAGTGAGACAAGGCGCCGTGAAGCGGAAGCAGACAACAGTCGCAGTGCTGCAATGACTGAAATCCCGAGTTGACTTCAAAAGTCAGTAAAGGACATAGACTGTGAGTCTAAAAGTAAAGCAAATGCAGAAGGGTCTGAAATGTGATTTATAAAGTCAGTAGACCTTTTCCAGATGGTCTCAATCACTCGTTTACAGGCATTTCTTGAAATTACAGTCAGTTCTTTGGAGTCACAGCTTGTATCAGGGCATGTGATCGACAGCCAGTGCCGTCCAATAGGGTTGCACGGCCGTAGGTGGACGTGCAGCTCGACCGCATTCGTCCAAACATAATTACTTCTGATTTCAAAAAGTCCCAGTGGTGCCGGCCAAAGCACTTTACTTGTGGCTTCCTAATGGAAATTCACAAACCAGTGGGTGACATCACAGTGGTTTGCCACTGGGGAGCACATGAGGGGAAAAATACAGAAACCGTTGTTTACATCTGCACGTATGCATGCGTGTTGTTGTTGCTTCTGGGATGAAACATTGTGACATGTGAGAACATATAGTTGTGGAGTTCTAGTTGTGGTTATAAACACTGTAGATTCAGCAGACTGACGTCCCTGAAAACAGTTAGAATCTATGTGTTGTGTGTTAAATACCGGTAATGTCTTTTTTACAACAATACCGTCTTAGTCATGGAACAATATTGTACTTGACAGTGATCTCGCAGTGGATTATTTTCAATATTTTCCCCCAGTTTGTGCACGATTTGTGAGATTAGTCTCTGACCACAGAGTATTCACTCACTCATACCACTGTGGCGTCTACTTTGTTGTATTGTATTTGTGGCTCACGCTGCACTGAGCTGCAGGCAACTTAGCGAGAAATTGTTTGTAAACTGTTGGTATTTTCTATTGTCTTTTCATGTGCACTCTTGAGCTTGTTGTAGTTGAATCCAAATGCTTTAGAACTGGATTTGATTATGTAAATTCTATTTGTTTTTTTCTTTCTCTTAAAGTCATTCACACACGGGTTTTGTACATTGCGCCCAATGGCAGGAAACACTGCATTTGAATTGTGTGTGAAAGGCATTTATGAAAATGAAGTGGTAATGTCTGTATGGGTTGCAAGAAAAGAAGGGTTTCTTCATTTGAAATGGAAAGTTTCAGGATGAGTTCAGGCTGTTATTCTTCAACAATCTCCACGCAAAGCATCCCAGATGGAAGATTGAAATACTCCACTCTGATATTGATTCATTTTGACTGATATATTTAAATAGACGATAAAAGCGTCTCATGATCTGTGGAAGAATCCATCGCATTTGGAAGCGAATCTGATTGAGAGTGGATACACGTTTATTTCGAAATGTTGTGCTTTCTTTAGCAGCACGGTGCGACAAAGCATGTTATGTACAGTTTTTAAAGTGCATCACTTTTGGTTTAGTCGACGGAAGGGCTGCAACTCATGATTATTATCATAATCAATTCATCGTAATGACTTTCTCGATGAAGCGAGTAGAAAAATGTTGATCGTGTTTCGCGAAAAACCTGAAAATGATGATATTTTCAAATGTCTCTCTTGTCCACAAACCAACAGTATGCATTTATATGACTTGAAGACCTAAGTCAATGTTCTGCACCTCCTCTCCGTTATTGTATTGTGTTATTATTGTGTTATGCAAGTCTTATGAATTAAAACTGTTCAGTTTTAATGTGTTCTTTAAGCTCACATTAAAACTACTGTAGATTTTCCAGGGTTGCATAGTCGTGTGGACGAGCAGAAATGTTCATTTCATTTATTTATACCACTCGTTTTTTAGTAACAGCTCCCATAACCTCATTATCACGGGCACTTCTTTATTCTGATACAGATCAAACAGACAAAGATCCATGCTGCTGTGTTTTCATACGCAGCATTTTCTAATATAAAAACGACGTGTGTCCAAGTTACTACTACTACTCGCAAGTTTATAACTGCGGTAACTTTGTTGCATAATGACTTACTGTTGATGAGAATCAAACGGTGAATGTGAAAGTTTGGAAATGAAATGTCTCCATTTTCAAGCTTTGAAAAGCTTTGTCATGGTAGTGTGGACAGCAGGCCTATCAGGAGCAGAATGGATGTGCGTCGTGGATATACAGTATAGCCTGTTTTAGACATAAGATTTGTTTTGCCTCTGTTGCACTTTGGCAATTAATTAACCAGGCGAGCGGTCCAAGTGAACGTCCGTCTGGCCCTGAGCCACCGGTCAGTCCTTATTGTTGAACTCTGCACCAGCTCTGTTTGTCTGCACAGCACATGGCCTGGCTTTTCATCTTTCAATAGATGAATCACCCACACAAACACACAGGCTGAGAGAGAGAGAGAGAGATAACAAGAGAGAGGGGGGGGGGGGGGGGGGGGGGTACAGAGAGAGGCACACCATAATATCAACTCTACACACACACACATATATGCACATGTTGGTCTTCAGAAGAAAAATTAAACAAAAACCAAAACAAGCCGGCGTGAGTGACAGGCTGGATGAATAAAACATGGTCTGAGGGCGACCTCTCCGTGGTGAGCCGCACTCCTCACAAATATTGTACACCAGAAAATATTCCCAGGAGGCAACAGCAACAGGGCCAACGTGAGTGATCACCAGCTCCTGGAGATTTGCACTTTGTTTGATAAGTGAAGCTGTCTGGCCGAGGTCTGTTCTGACTGTTGGAGAGCTGAAGTACAGTCCACACTGAATTCAGTCTGCTTTCAACCTATGTATGGAAACATGAGCGCGCCATTTCATTTCCACCACAGGTTTAAACCTGGTTTAAACCTGGTTTAAACTGGTGTGTGTTGTGTTTCATCTGCATTTACTTACTCCACTTGACACGAGGTTAGACTTCTCGGGTTCTCCGTCTGCTTCATTTTTGGCAGCGATGCAAATGCAAGTCATTTCTGGTGTAGCACTATAAGATGTGCATTCATCTTCTGGCTGTTAGCGTAGCCATTAGCCGTGATTGTTTGGAACACTTTCTTTTGCAACTTTGGATGGAATTCAGTATTTTTTGGTAGCACTTCATCGCGAGTGTCCACTGTTGAAACAAGAATCCATCCATTCTGGCGAGGTTTTTTTCTGACCCGCCTTTTGCCTGCTGATTTTAGATTGTTTGCTTGTTTTTTTTTTCTGATTCCTGAGTAAAATCATTGAGCCGATTTCCTGCTTCATGACTGCTTATTGAGTCCTTCTGAGTTTGAGGCTGATAGATGTCACATTTTACACACAGGTGCGTGTTAGCGGCCTTGTTGAGAAGGTTCACCTGTTTAAAAAAAATCTCGGACACGCCCACTTTTGATATTTTTTTTATTTTGGTAAATCTACATTTAAAAAATGACACAAATGTAGCCAGACAAAACCTCAACATACATACATGAACAAACACTCTCACACACACACACACACACACACACACGTACTTCTCTCAACACTCAATTCCACTCTGCTCTAAATCAAGCCTCGGCCATGCTAATGCATGGATCCATACTGCTCTGGGTGAATTAACGTTAGTAATAAGATATCATGGCTCTGATTGATCCTCTATTTCCATGTCCACACCATAAAATGACCCAAGCACAGCCACAGCACACCATCACTCTAACACTGCATTGATTCCCATCTGGAGTGTGTGTGTGTGTGTGGGGGGGGGGGGGGGGGGGGGCAGGACGCGGGCACAGGACTGGAGAAGCCTGACTGTGGGGTGCGACCTGGACTCAAACCCCAGGAGAGTTCCCATACAAATATGACTGACAGCATTCATTTTGACAGGTCACAGTAAGAGAAGCACAGGAGTATATTATCAACTTAATGATGCAATTTAGCGTCATGCACGCTCGCCCTCCATCCCAGAGCACTTTAACACTAGCAAGCACCGACATGGTCCTCGTCTAGTCCCCGCATGTTCACACCAGTAAAGTAGAGCCAGAGTTCCACAGCTCTTCATCATCATCATCAACAACAGGTGTTGCAAAATGCATTTACATTTACATTTAAGAATTTATCCAAAGCGACTTACTATAATGTTCTTCGTTCGCTGACACGCCCACCGATGAAGTAACCAAAAGTTTTTCTATATTACTTTTCCGGGTTCCGAACCAAATGGTTTTCCACAAGAACCTGAAGTGTGGTATTACAAGAGCTGACACTGTAATTATAGGTGGCAAAAGTACTCCCATTATTTACTTAGAAGTAGAAGTACACATATACTTGCAGGATGGTGATGGTGCCACTGATTTTTAATGTTTTCTGGTCGAGCAAAAGAAAGCCCAGGCCGCAAAAATGCAATGAAAAATGAATAATGATTTATTTTGACTTGGTTAAAATGGTTTTCTTGTAAATGGTGAATTCCTCTTGTTGTATTCTAACTAAAGAGTTTAAAGTCCAGTATTTGTGTTCTAATGGAGGGAGTACAAGTACAAAAATTTAGTAAAGTATAGCAGTTTCTTAAAAACATGAGTGAACCCAGTGATTTACATGATGGTCAAGAGCCAGAGATTGATCCATAAAAGTTCCTAAATTGCAGAGGGATTTAATTATATATATATAAAAAAAAAGAAAAAGAAAAAGAAGAAGAATTCTGTCCAATCCACAAAGCGAATCATCCAAAGAAATGCACACATTTGGAAGAAATGCTCCTGTAACCCACAAATGAAAAGCAACAAAAACAGTATTATTGGTTTTGACTCTGTTAGTGATTCAACACAGAGGAAAATGTAGAAAGTTTTGCCAACAGAGGAGTAATAATTTATGTATTAAAGTAAAATGTAATAATTCCGGCTTTGGAATAATGAATTGCATACATATTAGATTTCTTAGGAAACAAGCCAGGCAGTGATTATTACGAGCCTGGGCTAAAGGATTAAACGCAGCAGTAACACAGTAAGACTGAGGTTGAGACATGACATCGGTGCCGGTGCCTGATGTAAACGCCGCATTCAGACTAAATCTTCAGCGATAATCTATCCATCAACCACTAATGAGCCTCCTTAATTGCCAGATTATACCAAATGCATCAACATGTGGCCAAACGGGAAGACGGAGAGACTGAATGACCCATTTTATTCTGTCCAAACAGCCTCGGGGCGGACGGAGTCACCCAATATCATCACACGCCAGCTCGCCTGATGACAGAGCACAAGTCACTGAGAGCATGTGACGTTATATAAGGGGAGACGAGCGTTCCAGGAAACTGCTAGTCACTGTCAGAGTCTCCGTCTGAGTTTGAAGATCTGAGATTGATTTGCAAAACCACCAGAGGGGCAGTCCCAATCATGCCAGGCTGCACTGGAGCAGGACACAGGCTGCACCTACACACACACACACACACACACATATGCGCCAAACAGTCCAAACACATTCCTCCCTGTCTGAATTACATGCTGGACAATGTCCCACAGTCATTAAAACCAGATTGCTTTGAAGACACAGACACCACGCAAACACACACACACACACACACACACACACATACCTATGTGTTTTTTTTTTATTTTTGTTTTCACTTCAGACTGTTTGTTTCCATCGTATAGTCTGTCTGTCTTTCTGTCCATATGGCGCACAGACGCGCGATGTGAGTATACAGGGAGAAACAAAACCCAGTAGGACGACGCGAAAGACAGACGGAGATAGAGACAGACACAAACACCCGGAGACATATTCACATGGCAGCAGACGAGAAGTGAGTAATACAATATAATATCAAACAGGTGAATGATGGAGCCACAACTGGTGGGAATTTTGTAGGACTTTCAAAAGCATGTGACCCTGTTGTTTTTTTGCAGACATTGCTTACATGGAAATATGTGTCAGTAGCTCATTCTCACATTTCCAATAACAATCTGTTTGAAGAACTTCAATCTGGTTCCTGTCCTGGCTCCACAGTACAAATGACTCTGTCTGACTCTGGTCTCTTTACTATACACATCCTGCTTGACCTGAGCACACCACCTTCCTCTAAAGATTAGTCTCAATAGGATTCACTGGCTTCCCTCTCACCTGGTTCTGAGCTTATCTCTCTGACTGCACTCAGGTGTTCCCAGGGTTCCATCCTGGGTCCCATTCTTTTCCTCATCAACCTCCTACCACATGGCAACATTTTCAGTTTCAATATTTTGGGTTCCAGAGCCTTTAGCTCCATGGCTGTAGAACTCAGGTGTTCCCAGAACTCAGGTGTTCCCAGGGTTCCATCCTGGGTCCCATTCTTTTCCTCATCAACCTCCTACCACATGGCAACATTTTCAGTCTCAATATTTTGGGTTCCAGAGCCTTTAGCTCCATGGCTGTGGAACTCAAGGCGCCTAATACATTTATTATGTATTATTACTATGTTCTTAATGATAAAAATAATAGAAATAGGATGATCAATTGGTCAAAAAGAAAGAATTGTTATTGTGGTGTACCACAAGAATCCGTATTAGGACCGTTATCATTTCAATTTCGCTGCAGTATTTGACACTATCCTTTCCATAATATACATACTTTTTGTTTATGTGATGTTCATGTTTTTTTGTTTTTGTTTGTGTTAGTTTGAAATTAATAAAAAATAATAATAATAACAAATACAGAAATACTGTATACTGTGCCGTATAAGCGAATTTACCAGGCCAGACTGAAGCAATAACACAATAACGCAGACGCAAATGCATAAACACGATGGTATTATTGAGACTGAACCAGGTGTAATCTCTCTCTCTCTCTCTCTCTCACACACACACACACACACACACACTGCTGCCTATAGCTGCACACAATGGCATGCAGAACAAAAGGCATCACCATGTTCACATTAGTGCGCCAACAGGACTATTTTTACATTTTACTGAGTCACAAAGAGTCTTCTCCCAGCAGCATGTCACTATTCTCATATCAAAGCTGCGTTTATAGCAGACAAAGCTTTGAAAGTGGGCCATGGCTCATAAAATGCCTTTATGTCCCTCGCTGGTACACTAAAAAAAGCCCGAAACAATGCATTTTAATACTGCAATTGGAGTAGTGTGCGTGTTAGTGAGCTCATTACCAATGTGTGTGTGTGTGTGTGTGTGTGTGTGTGTTCACATACCATATGCCTGTGTGTGTGCAGGTGTCTATGTGTTCACACACACACACACACACGTGCATGATGTCCTGCCTCTGTGTGTGTGTGTGTGTGTGTGTGTTTGGACGTGTGTAGGTGTTGTTGATTTAATTCACTCCACTGACATTGTTCTTTTTTTCTCTCTCTCTCTCTCTCTCTCTCCTCAGCTGACAGAATGTGCAGCCCTAACACTCTAAGCTAACAACCCCTAGCTTCCTGAATCCGCGTGTAACCTAATCACTGACGCCATCTGTTAATTATGTTAATACAAAACTGCCTTGGCTGCTATTCACGTCCATTCTTTGAATTTGCACCCCACTTCCCCACTAAGCACCCCGTCTCTCTCTCTGCTCTTCTTTCTCGTGTCCAATCCTTTTCCAATCATCTCTCGGGCTCAAAATGTTCCTTTTCTTTCAAACCTTGTCTTTCTTATCCTTTCTAAGTCTGTTTCCTTTTTTTTTAATATCATCCTCCCTAATCCTTGCTCTCCCCCCCCCCCCCATCACGCATTCATGTAACCAGCCTCCACTTCAAATACCCTCATAGTCTCAAACTCTGAAGTCTTACCTCTCAGCCTTTCTTACCCCTGCTGCTGCTGCTGCTTCCTGCCGTGAGTCAGAGACTAAACTGGCTGGAAATCCCCAGGGAGGCTTATTTGTCTGAGGCCGTCTTATTTTGGTGAGTGACATCGATCCACTCTTCCTCTTAATTGTTATGCACTATGCTAATCTGTATTTGTAAATCCAGGCTTCCATCGACCTGTAGGAGACGCGACAAACTTCACACCGATGCACGGAACAAGCGCTATTGTAATCCATCATTTTTTTAGTCATATACAAAGTTGGTCGTTAGATGAACAGACCAACAGAATCGAACGCAGGACCAAGTGAGATATAATTGGAGGTATTAAGCAGAGCTGATGGTGTCGTGACCGTCCCCAGGGAGGCCTCTGCTGAAGCCCGGGGGCAGAAATGGGCAGAAATGCACGCAGGGGCTTGAAGCCCGGGAATAAACCGTCTGTTTGACTTGAGAGCTGAGCAGGAAAAAAAACAGAGGAGTCTAGAAAAAGTTTGTGCAAATGCTTCTCTCAGCATGACTGAGCGCTCATAATTAAAGCTGATTGCACAGAGTGGAGTGCAGTGCTCTTCGTGGGAATCTACGGCCACGCTAACAGCTCTGGGGCCACGGCGCTCGCCACTGTAAAGAAACACAAAAACCATTAGAGAGAAGTCGCCGTCCAAAATTAGCTCTCGGTCTTCAGCATTAGTGGTGGCATAAATTTAATAAATGGCTGGAGGGTGATCTCAGAGTGTGTTTGGCAGCCTACGCTGTATCAGAGGCATTCATCATATCGTGGGCCCGCAGTGTTCTGAGAAGTGTGCGGTGAGTGAGGATACAGCGAGAAGGAAATGAAAGGTGCAGGGTGTAACATTTATCAGCACAACGTGAACATACACCACCCCATATGTATGCTTTTTTATCAGTTTATAATACATACATGATACAGAAATCAATGAACAAGGCATCTGTGGGATCCTAAGAATTCAACTCCCATACACCAACCGAGGATGGGAGACATGTGCAGAGGAGTAAGATGTCAGCAATACAGCTGTACTGATGCTTATTAATCTGATTGATGGCGCTTTACATAATACAGTTCTGGCACGACTTGGGTCAACATAGCACGGCTGCATGAAACTGCTGCAACGTCTTTTTATGCAAACGGCACAAACCATTTGTTTTTGGTGTAACTGAATTATTAGAATAAGTTCATATGAAAAGATTTGTTCACGAATGTTTCAGTACGCCGTGTCAGACCGGAGCACAGACTCCGTGTGACCGGAGCACAGACTCTGTGAGACCAGAGCACAGACTCCATCAGACCGGAGCACAGACTCCGTGTGACCGGAGCACAGACTCCATCAGACCGGAGCACAGACTCCGTCAGACCGGGGCACAGACTCCGTGAGACCGGAGCACAGACTCCGTGAGACTGGAGCACAGACTCCGTCAGAGCGGGGCACAGACTCCGTGAGACCGGAGCACAGACTCCGTGAGACCGGAGCACAGACTCCGTCAGACCGGAGCACAGACTCCATCAGACTAGAGCACAGACTCCGTGAGACCGGAGCACAGACTCCATCAGACCAGAGCACAGACTCCGTGAGACCGGAGCACAGACTCCGTCAGACCAGAGCACAGACTCCGTGAGACCGGAGCACAGACTCCGTCAGACCAGAGCACAGACTCCGTTTTTTGGCAGTGCTGTCGTTAAACGTCGCGCTCACGACTCTTCCAATGACGCCGCTCTTTGACCAATCAGTGGCCGGCAGTCTGTTGACTTCACATTTTAGCATCGGCTCGACTCAATTTGAACCTCAGAAAAAAAGGGGGTCAGATCCAAACTCAGGCTTCATCCTATCTGGACGTTAAATATGAGAACTCGAGGATTTCCACATTTTGACTGAGCATTTGCATGTTTAACTTTTGTTTAGCATTTCTGTCACTAGAGCAGTTCCATTTTGCATTTGGGGTGAACATTAAGAGTGGGAAGAAAAGTAACTTCATATGACAAGACTTTTTTTTTAATATGTGCAAACTCTGTCAAAAAAAGAAATAACAAAACTTAATTTACACTTTTTTTTCTTCCTAAAATCTGTCATTTTACTTCAAGATGCTAATTTTTAGATGTGCTAAGTCTCTCTCTTATGAAGGCTTTGCTTATTTTTGACTTGACACAAGGAAGGAGGAGCTCATACAGGACAAAAAAGCCTTAATCTCAAGGTATTAGCCTTTAATAACCTATTCTATTGATCCTGCCTCCAGCAGTTTTAAATATACATATTTAACATTTATACATCATCTTTGTTTTCATTATGGTGCAAGAGATGAACGTCTCCAGGCAGTTTCACGGCGATCATCCCATAATTGTCCAAATATCTCCACGAGTGTCACAGACAAAAAAAAACCCCAGTTGTTTTTAAGTCAGTGTGTACACAGGAACACTGACTCCCATTGTCTCCTCGCTGTAACGTACAGTAACAACACTCAGGGTCAGGGGATTTTTACACCACCACCTTCCACATAATAACCCAGGAAACCACATAAAAATCACTCGGATCATTCAGCCTCTTAAGTTTCGAGTCCTCAACCACACACACACACACACACACACATCATCTCCACTGCTTTCACACACCCACGAAAACAACCACACATGCAAACACTTGCCACCACCCCACACCCCGATGCCCCGGCCTTCCATAGCCGGTTAAGCGAGGCCACAGTCTGGGTGAAGCCCAGAGTTTCTTACACTTGGCTGCGGGTGTTATTTATTCTGCGAGTGCTGCGCCGCGAGAGGTGCATGGTGGGAGGTCAGCGCGGGATCACTGTGCAGAGGCCTGTAGTTGTTTCCACTCTTTCAGGTTCATGCGTCTCGCAAACACATCCACGTCACAGCCGTGTTTTCATTCTAAAAAGAAATGAATCTGTGTCCACAAATATTTGAGCTCAGTTTCAGGTATAATCTGTATCCATATAATAATGCACTTAAAAATCACAAACCGCATTTGCAGAAAGAAAAAAATACAATAAAAACTTGTCAAATTTGTCATTTGTTAATTCACCCGGACCTTTTTTTGAGACAAAGATTTTTGTGTGTGTCCACTTTTAATCTTTTAAACTGTTACTCAACCCTTAAACCACGTTTTTAAGGGTTGAAAGTGTGTGTAATGTATGTAGTCATGCCGATCCACATGTAAATCTACGTATAGAGGGAGCATCTCCAGTCAAAACAACAGCTACTTTAAATAAACTTTACATTTAAATCTTGACATTGTCCATCACCCTTTTGTCTCAGACTCCTCCCCAATTTATAAACGCTGGATCTGTCGCTTTGGCCTTGTTTCGACTGCAGCCCACATCTTTATTAGCCTTTAACAATGTGGGAACTGTACATACTCGTTGTTGAAGAGGGATGTTTGTCCACTTTTGCCATAAAAAAGACGATTTGAACAGCTGACCGGCCAGTCGAGCACACACTCTGAGTCTATGAAGCCGTGAGCAGTCATGTTCGGGGCTCTGAAACACTGTGTAATGTGGATTACAGGTGAATCCTGAGCAGAATTGATGCCTGGCTCAAGCCAGACCGCATCTCAATGGGATTGAGTAAGAGTCTGGAACGGGGTGCAGTCATCTCCCACTTCCAAAAGGCGTGACCAATGGCAAATAGCTCAAAATGCGTCTGTACGACCAGTCCGTGGATCTGGATGATGTACGCAGAGCAACAAGAAAGTGTCCTCCGTGCCCTTTCCTTCCTTGAAGCTCCTGTGTGTGTCCTTCACTGCTGCACTGTCTCACTGGGCACGTCAGGAAAGCAGTTCATCACAGGTGTCTGATCCCACTCCTCCCCCCCTTCCTCAGGTGTGAGGTGAGGAGAGACAGGGTTAAGGAGGTGACGACTCCCAAAAACAGCTGCCAGCCTGTAGGATGCCGCGGTGCCCTTCTGGGCGTGGTGAAGCGGGGAGGAGAGCGGCAGCGACGGGGCCAAGGTTGTGTCCACATCAGAGGACTCTGAAGGAGGCAGCCTCGCCTTCACCACTGGGCCTCCATCTGTCTGCTGCTCCTCCTCCTCCTCCTCAACCTTCATCTCATTCACAGAATCCCTTTCCCGCCATGTTCATCATTACAAACTGGTAAATACAGTATTATAGTATGAAAAGGCTCTAATTATCTCATTCCCTGAGACACAAAGCATCTGTTTCAATTAACTGTCAAAGAAACACCTAATTACGCTTCCGTCCTCGCAGCCTGTGTTGTCTGATAGCTGCAAACACCAACACGCTGGAAAAGGATGCAGAAACAATTAGTCGACAAAGGAAAAAAATAACTGACAAAATGAATACATGAATTAAAACAGATTTCCAGGACATGGTGATTTTTTTTAATGGCGTTTTATATTAAATTAAAGCTGAAATAGACAATGCTTTGGTGCAAACTGGTCATCGTGATGTCACGTTTTTTATTTAAAATTAGATTTTTTCTTGAGACCATGAACTCCTCAGGAAAACGTTTGCTGATGTTATAAATCATGTAGAAGGGAGTTCTCTGTACAACCTGTGGCGTCGCCCCCTGGTGGCTTTTTTAATATAATAATATCGTGATTTCCGAGTTCTGGAAAACTACACCAACGACATATAGCCGAAACCACACTAATATAGATAAATGTGGTGGATCCGGACCCGTGCACCAAAATGTGTCCTATAAAAAGACACTGGCAACAATAATCACATGGAAATTTCCCACCGATACAGAAGGGTTACGTGATGTTCTGCGGCGCGTGCATTCTTGGAAACGGCCGTTAGAAATGAGCATATGTTACAGGTGGTGTGGAGAGATGGGAGTGGGGAGTGTGTGTGTGTGTGTGTGTGGAGTCCACTGCCAGGCTGCGAGCGCCCGTGCCAGGGTGAAACTCGAGTGCTTCTTCAGTTCATCACACAGGCGCGCGGAGCATGACTGAAGGAGCACATGGGGAAACAGACTCCGTGCCTTGTTTTGGCACGTTAAAATAATCACGGCATAGGTGGAAAAACAAAAGCAGCAGCACCGCGGAGACAAACACTTTGACTGTAATTCTCTATCTAAAAAAAATGTATCGGGCTATAAATACCCGTCAATGTGTGTTCACAGAGTGGGCTAATGTGGACCATACTGATGTGTGTTAGTGTGTGATGTGGTTCTAAGGGCAGATGTACAGTAATCTCTCGTGTGTGTGTGTGTGTGTGTGTGCCAGACACTGGGTTAAGAGGCCAGATCCCAACACAACACACTTACATGCACGCATCACACATACTCACTCTGCACAACAGCGTGGCTCGTTTGTGGTAAACAAACAAACATGCAGAAATGAAGCCAGTGTCATTAACACCAACCCCCCCACCACCCCACCCCCCCGTTCATTCATTCATTCCATCCTGTTTCCCCTCATCTGTAGTCCTGACTGACCATCTTTTACTGGAAGGGTAATTTTCCTGCTCTCTTTACCTCTTAAGTCTAACTGTGGGGTGAGGTAGTGTGTGGGTGTGGGTGGTAGAGGGGTGACAGAGTTTTCTCTCTTTTTTTTTTTTTTGTATTCAAGGCGGCTGAGGGGTGTCTTCTGTCTACCACATCCTCCTTCCTGATCCAGGAAAACATACACGATTCCAGGACTCCAGCACCCCCACCCCCAGCCTAACAGCCCCATCCTCAGCCAGGGACTTTCCAGAACCGCCCTGCCCAGCTAAGGAGAGCACGAGTCAGCCGCAGTTGAGCTCCTGCTCCCTGTGTGGGACTCCAAAAAGCACCATAATGTGAAAGTGCACACACACACACACATGCTGTGCAAAGTCATGTATTAGCCTTTAATTGTGACTATCAAAGAAGTTCAAATAGAAGCACACACTCAGCGGTGGGGGAATAATAGAAGTTAGAAAGTATAGTTAATAACACATGAGTCAAGGAGTTAATCACACTGCATCACAAGTGTTGGGTTCCTTTGTAAACAGGTTTCTGTAATAAAATGTCTTCTGTGATTCAGGCGCCGCAGGTGTGACAGCAGATCCGTATCAGACACAGGGACCATTCATGATAGACCTCCATCATAAACAATGCTGTCTCATTCAGATTACACATCGTCAGGCCTTCTCCCAGAAGAGCAGCTGCTGTTCCCTTCACTGCCAGCCACCGACCAGTGTGTGTTTAAAGTCATCAGACAAACTCGTGCTGAGTGAACGTCTCACCTGAGCAGGTACAAATGACATTTGTTTAAACGCAACAAACGTGGTGCGACATTTTCTTCAGGTGGAACAAAATCACATTGTTGCCTCACAGCAAGAAGTTCACCGCTCTGAATCCTGGTTTCCACCGAGGCCCGATCTGTGTTGTGGAGTTTGTGTGTGTGTGTGTGTGTGTGTGGGGGTTTTCTCCAGGTTCTCAGGTTTCTTCCCACAGACCAAAAACATGTTAATAAAACACTCTAAATTGACCCTGAGTGTCAATGTGAGAGTAAATATTATCTTTGAAATTGGGAAACAATAACTTCACCTCCCTGTATCTTTCTTTGGGTACAAACACCAGACAATGTTTACTGGGAATATCTGATGAGGTGTGACACCTCGTTTGAGGCATGACTAATAGATTCAAGCCTAAGATTGTGGGAAATCAAGCTATTGACTAAATAATGACGGTCATTTGTGTGTTGATTTTCACTTGCAGAGTTAATATAGAGGCCAGTGGAAAGAAGGCGTGACCAAAATGCCACCGTATGTAAATTGGATAGACTTAGAACCTATTAGACCATACATACCATGCATGACAGACGTGTTTTACAAGACAGATCTGCAGAAGTCTGGGAGAATGTCTAAAGTGACTTTTGCTAATATCCGCGCACTCACATACAAAACACCAGGAGATATGCACGCTTGTCAGCGGCGATGGAGAAATGTTTCAACACGCAGCAATGATGGAAGTCTCACACTAACATTTTACCTTGTTTAAGACAAACAACAGCTCTGATTATTCAAAGGGTTTTAAGGAATTACCACACACACACACACACACGCCGCCCTGTAATATATCACCTGATGCCAAAAACAGCTGCATGGGGAAAGTACCTTTCATTTAAGAGAGCTCTGACTAAAATGAAGTCAGCCACAATGTAAACACATGTCAGAACGATGACTGACCATTTCCCATTATAACTCTCTGTCCACTCATCCTGGTGTCGCTGCTAATTCTTGTCCTCGCTCCTCCCAGAGAGTGCGCGAGATTAGCGCTTCTGAATATAGCCCACGGAGCCCAAACAAAACCCACAGACCATGGGCTTCCCGCTCGGCGAGCAGGTGAAGGGGGCGGCCTGTGTTTCCCAGCCCAAGAGACGGCATCCGAATCTGGGGGGGGGGGGAGATACGGCCTCAGCCTCCCTTTGCACTGCCTTGACCGGACAAGGACACGGGGAGGTTTTGTTTGGGGAAACAAACCAAGAACATTCAGCCTCCAGGCAGCACTGACACATCACTTTTATCTGAGAGGAGTCGACAACACGGACTGGCAAAAAAAAAACACACACATATTACGTACACTAAAAACACAGAGTTACAGAAGAGAGCATCTCGACCACCTCGACGCAACATTTAGTCCCCAGCACAGGACGCGGCCCCATGGGGAGATGATGACCATGTCATAACTGCACTTCCAGTAGTGTGTGTGTGTGTGTGAGGAGGTCAGCATGATAGCAGCATCCTGGAAGCACCCAACCAAAATACCACAGCGAAGGACACGATCTGTAAACAGCACACTCCCACACTGGCAATATACGCTTTGAGGGGGCTACTAACTGTCAGTCATGTGAACACAAACACAGGCACACACTTTCTCCCCACCACTATCACACACACACACACACACACACACACACACACACAGGCCACATTATACAATTGACTATGAAAGGACATCGGGCTCATAACTCTGTTCCCCCGGGGCAGCAGAGACCCAGTCACTGTCAGGCGGAAAAACAAAACAAAGAGATGGAAAAATAGAGCAAAATAAAGGCAGGAGGGGCGACAGCTACAGTGTGATTAGAATAAACTGGGTAGAGATGAAGGGGAGCACAGACAGAGGCGACTACCTCTCCTTTAATATCGCTGGGAAACCCATGACTGAGGGGACGACAGGTTTGGGTGATTTTCTAATAACCAGCGGCCCGAGGTTATTGTGTTGCTGTGCTGTGTGTGTGTGTGTGTGTGTGTGCATATATATGCCTCTGTGAGTCATCTGGACAGAAAGTATACAGTCCCAGGTAATGGCAAAGAGATATTGTGAGGAGAAGGAATGAGAAAGGCTGTGATGATGGAGAGAGAGAGAGAGAGAAGACTGATGATGCAGTTACTACAGTTAAAGAAAACATATTTTTATATTCATATTGGCAGGAAATCAACTATCTAACAAGGGTCATTACAAACAGGGTCAAGACTACTTATGATTATTCTGTTCATTTATGTCTGCATTCATCAGGAAAGACTGAAGCTATTACGTCTTCAAACCACAGCTGACGTGTTCAGTCCGAGGTCCAGGAACACTGAGAACTGGACGTTCTGGTGCTGCTGGTGTGTGTATGTGGGGGGGGGGGGGGGGGGGGGGGGGGGGGGGCGAGGAGAGGTGCCAATACCTGTGTGTGTGTGTGTGTGTGTGTATTCTGTCATTGTGATGAAAATATATATATATTCAAAATAAAACAACATTTTTAAGACAAGGAATTGATTACAGTTCAGTTACATTGTCTAGGCCCAAGGTTCTCAAACTGTGGTACATGTACCACCAGTTGTCCTCTGGTGGTGCTTGGAGAAAAATCAGAAATACTGTTCTACTCAAGCTTATGAAGCTGATTTTTGTGTAGAAAATGAAACAAATATCAAAATAATAATAATAACAAGGCAATCAGAGATGGCAGACTCCGCCCCATTCACACAGCAAGCCTCTGTCGGCCTCTGTTGGTCATATTGGCAAGTGCAAGTGTGGAAACCACTGAAAACAAACATTAAGACAGAAACACAAAAAGATGAAAAATGACCAGGACGACACTCAAACTGCCCAGAAACAGTTAAAAACAATAAGACTACAACAAAAAAACGACCACACAGAGACAAAACGAGTGCGAAAGCGTCAACATAAACTCACTAGACACACAGGAAAATGTGGCATGTGACAAGAGACAGGACTGAAAAGACCGCAAAACCAATTAGTGACAAGAAACGAAGACAAAGACTCAGAAGACAAAGACAAACATAAGTAACGAGGCAATCAGAGACGGCACATACAGCACAATTTGATCTGAAGTGGGCCGGACCAGTCAAATAATCGCATATTAACCTATTAACTACAAGCACTCAACATGTTTCCCTTTGTTTTACATTAAATCAAGTATCTTTTTACAAAACAACCTGCAATTTCTTGAGAGAAAGAAGTACAATTTCAACAATATTGTACCTAAATGAACCATTTAAAAGGCACAAAACACTAATTGTACTGCAAAATTCTCACAAATTCATCCTGGGGGCCGGATTTGACCCACTGGTGGGCCGGATCTGGCCTGCGGGCCGTACGTCTGACACCCCTGCTCTACGCTGTGTTTGCTGATCACAACATTGTCTACATGTTGAAATAAAACAGTGATATTTGTACGACTGATTTACTGACAAACAAACACGAGGTTGCTCTGAGTTCTGACATCAGTCCCTTGTCTCTGGTTTCACACTCTGGTGCAGCAGCTGACGGAAGCTAACGATAACAAATACACTCCAGTCAAGAAATTACACAAAAGGTTGAACATTTAATTCAGCTTTAAATGTTTTTTGTGTGTTTGTTTTAAAACAGATCTCATATATTGCGAAATCCAGCGCGAGTCAAGCTATGGTGGAAACCTGACTGCATAACAACTGCATAAAGAAGAAAGAAAAAAGTGCTTATTTGTCATATAGTTGCTTAATGTAGCCTTCAAAGCCATTTCCTGTTATGTGTTTTTTTAATTCAATTTCCATAAATAACAAACCGATGGTTTCAGTTCAGATCTACTTATGAATTATCCTGTAATTTATGTTGAGGAGCTCTAAGGGGATTATTAAAAGAAAACAAACTACAGAGGTGGAAAACACAGAGAAACAACAGCTCGTCCAACTCTGACAAAGACTCCGAGGGTCTGTTATAGATTACTGATGATTTTCTTCATCCACTGTGTTCTAACACACAAGGACAGCAAGTGTATGTGTGTGTGTGTGTGTGTGTGTGTGTTACTGACCAGAGAAAATGGTCAACATCTGTAAAAGGCATTGGGATGTGGAGCCCACACAGCACAGCTGTGAACACACACACATTTACATTGTGTGTGTGTGTGTGTGTGTGTGTGTATTATGGTCGTATACCAGCAGGCGCATAAAAAACGACCACAACAAAATGAGCACAAGGTCTGTGATCTCCGAGTAAAGGAGAGTATGTGATTCAGTGATTGAAGTGTGTGCGTCTCTGTGTGTGTGCGTCTGTGTGTGTGTGTCCTTAAAGCACTCTTGAGGATCCTTTAACAACAGCACACATAAACAGACATATGGTCAGATCATGAACATAATGAGGGACTGTTCTCGAGATACTAATAGTAGAGGGTGGGTGGGGGCGGGAGAGGAGATACTTTGGGCGGGTGTCATGGGGGGGGGGTGAAGTTCACACGGCAAACTGTGGACCACAATGAGACGGTCTGGTCAGCGGGGGAATTCCCTATCGCATTGATGCTGTCACCTTAGAAACAAATCACTAACGGCACGTAATGCAACATGTAAATGTGACTCAAAGTTCCAGATTATGCCCCACCCCATCCTAAATCGTGACAGATTTAGAGCAATATCTGTGACACCTAAATACACATACATCTAAAACTAGACAAATTTGTTTACTGTGGCCTATCAGTGGGTCCCGAGCCAGTCTTTGTGAATCCTGTGACACCTTTGGTTTCACACATTGGATCCTTTGTTGCTCAGGGGTGGATCGCCCACATTTGGAGGCGGGGTCTGATGTGACCTTCGGAGGAGGCGGGGTCTGACTTGAAATGCAGCTCGACACTGACCTGGAAAACAAAGACGTGCAAGTCAAAGAGAGACGCTCTCATTCATACTGTACAAATAAAGTCTGACTCTAACTGAACCTGCACATGTGAAAAACATTACCCCGCACTCGATATACGCCTGAGATGTGTCTCAGTAGCTCACAGCCACAGAGATATCAGTCTCAGGTTCCACAGTAAAGAAAATATTTTCACCGAGATGAGAAAGGGAGTTGCAAATGAGCAGGACGTGTTTCTGCTGAAATCACAATATACAGTAAATATCAGGTTCACTGAACTGAAACAGATGTTACAGCTGATTCATCGTTTCTACTGAATCACGGTTTCATGTCGTTGTGTCGACTGAGCTGCACAAACCGTTACAATATGTCTCACTACCACTTTATAACAAGCATTAAAACATCGTTGTTTTAATCCTTGCAACTGTGTGCCACTGTTGCTAGATTTCACATGATTGTTAAACAGGAACCAAACAATGCCTAAGAAGTGGGCTGAGAGCTGAATGGAGGGGGGGGGGGGGGGGGCAGTGCAGGGGGTGTGGTCTAGTTGTGAAATCTGAACCTGAATTGAATTCCACTGCTCAAAAAAACCCCCGAGGCATTCAGGAGTACCCGCCCACCCCTGTGCTACCACTGTATACCGCAGAGGCACCCTCAGTCCATTTTCAAATGAGGGACGCAGCAAACAAATCAATAATAAAAATCCAAAAAGCTGCAAATAACTAAAGTGGAGATGATTCTAAGGCCATGGACACCCGTGCGACACAGAACCACTGCTGGGGGAAAAAAAATTGTTCTTTTAAGTTAATTACTCCAAGAAAAACTCAAGAATTATTGTCTTAGTGTCTTGGACATGGCCGAGGGCAAGAGGGAATGTTTTCTGAACGGCATGTGGTGGATGTTTTGTCTGGACACTGAAAAATAAAGTTTGTTTATGGAAAGTGCCAGAGCAGAGGGGGAAATTTCAAGTGGTGTAACATGTTTTCATCCACATACAGTAGTGTGGGACAAGAGACCCTCAACACGCAGCTCACAGCCCCTCCCCTCACTGCTCTCCCAGTCCCTATCGGCACTGTTTATGACACCGGGAATTAAAAAACATGACTACCACAGCTCTTACACCCATTTACTGGAATGTGGATTTGGAAAGACCCCGGGAAAACAAACACACGCTGCACAGCCCTGCACTGCAACAACATCGCTGACCTAAAATAAGTGGCACTTCTGCGATGAGACGCAAAGTTAAATAAAAGGGTTTTTTCTTTCTTTTTTTTTCTTCTTTTTTTTGCAGCGATCGCCAGTTTACACTATGAAAGCAAAATCAAGAGAACAGATGTGACGGATTTAGCCGCGGTCACACGGAAGATCATCCCGCCGACTCAGCTGGACGCTGCAGCACCTACCTGTTGACTCACACCGATGACATCACCGTGACTGTTTTGGTCAAGAGAGAGAGAGGGTGGGAGGGAGGGAGGGAGGGAGGGAGGGAAGGGAGAAAAAAAAAAGAAACGAGGGAGCAGGAGTAGCACAGTGGGGGTGGTGGTGGCAGAAAGGGGGGATCATATGACCATTAGGTCATAGCTTGCGGGTCCATCGGGACGGGGCGGGCAGCCGGGTCAGCAGATCCCACACCTGCATGAGTTAGATGAACTGCTGAGTCGGAGGACAGATGACTCCATCACGGTGTAACATCAGAAAAGAGAGGAGGAAAGAGAGGAGTTTACTGCATCTGTGCATTAAGTGATCTCCATAGAGAAGAGCTTGTACTGTATGTGTTTTGTGGAGATCATAACCAGATCTATGTGCCGCTGCTGCTGCTGCTGAGTCAGTCATCCCTGCCTTCATTTCCTCTGCAGGGGCCGTCAGCCCCACTGATGTGGTCAAAGAGGCTGGTGCGCACCACACCGAGCCCGGACCATACCAGACCAGACCAAGAAAAACAACGCGCCGCTCGCCAGCTGCCTCCCGCCGACTCAGACCGGCAGGCATGAGCAGCCTGAGCCCCGTCGGTCCAATCAAAGCTCCCACTTAGGGGAAGGCAGTGGCTTTCCAGGCAGAGTCAGCTCAGTCCAGGAAGCTGCGCCGTGCACCTGGACGGAGACGCCGGGGTTAACGGGCCTGTGTGGGTACACTCAGTCTAACTGGAAACATGTAGCAGTTTAACGTCACCATAGATCCTGACATTAACGTCATCATTTGAGACTTTTAAACGTGTCGAACAACAGAAATGGGCATAAAAAGAGAGAGATTTTCGTATTCAACTGTTGGACCAAGACGTTCATTGCTCTCTCGATTCATTTACAACACCTGGCTGATCGTAATGATAATAATTATATTATTGAGGGCCCCGCCAACACACCAAGGGTGGGTAATATAGCCTAAGGGGCCCTATATAAAGACAGCTCATAATTACCATGCAGTGTTATTTGGCTGAGGGGCCCCAGTGAAACATCGGAATGAATAACGTAACAGCACAGAAGCTTCAGGCTCCCCGTGTCCTTGGGCCCCTGGGCTTGGGCCCCTGTTATAAGCCCGTTCAGTAACCCATCCTTGGGTTTACTGTCCCCCTGTTGTCTCCACAGTAAACGTAAACACAGATACGGAGACAAATAAAGACAGCAGTCAATCAGGATGATATAATGTAAAGTGGCGAGTGAACGAGGCGTCTGGGGGGGATTGTGGTTACGCAGAGACAAAGCAGATCTTGGTAACACTTTATTTTGATAGTCCACTGGTGACTCTTTACTAGTATCCAGTATCATATCGATAGATAATTACTTGACACGTCTTAGTATCTGCTGTTCTCAACTGTTTTTCACTGTCTGATGCAAGTGTGGTTTCCCATGTCCCAACAGATAACTACTAATTGTCAACTACTGTATGATTTGATGTTTATGTGACACTATCTACACATAAGTAGTTCAATAGTATATACTGTATATAAATACTTAGTATTTATCATAAAAAGCACTTTTGTATGGGGTTAGGGTTAGAATCTGTACAGCACAACGTAGAGTCAAGCAAGTTAATCGCATGTCACTTATCAATTGAATAAGTGTCAACTGGTTATCTGTTGACGTGATAACGAATACCTGATGATTACTAATAGAGTGTCAACGATGCACATCAAAATAAAGTGTCACTAAAATCCTGTCCTGTAGCTAACTCTATATATGATTGTATCACACATCATGATGAAAAGCACTCGTGATTCCTTAGTTGATTGTGGTGAATTTCCTTTACGGGTATAAAAACAGAGAGACATGAAAATGCTGCCTTGCTCACCAACATACAGTCCTAGTGATTTAAAGTTTATAGATCTGAAGTGCCACAACAAGGGGGCTTGCATCTTTCTAGGCATTTCAAGATAATTCTTTTTTTTTTTTTTTTAAACCTAAATGAAAGGCAAAATTATTTCATTGTGTTTCAGTGTCTTTAGTGCACTTTTGCGTGTTTATTTTATTCCATGACTTAATATCAACTCTTAGAACATGATTCTAAAACGCACTGAAATGACTTGCTTAGAAACAGATTATTAATCACAAAGTCGTGGGAAGACTGTGAAAAAAGCAGGCGCCCCCTTGTGGAACTTTAACATAGGACTGTATTGTTAACGATTTTCCTTCATTCACAATGTTGGAAATTACAACCAAGTGAGTGTGAGCGATTGTTTTCCCTCGCATGGACCAATGAAACCGCCATCATCACAATCCGAATAATACAGAATACAATCAGAACCACCTCCACTTATCAAATCAGATTTTCCATTTTCAAAACGTGTGTTTTGCATAACAACAGATGAGTCGGCGGCTGACGATGTAAACACGCGGTGAGCAGCAGGTGAGTAACTGCACGTATGACTGTTCCCACTGAATCACTCCCTCGCCCCTAAGTCCTCTCATCACACCAGCAGATACAGATGCGAGTGCAGATGAGGAGTGAGCCGCCACATTAGCGCTCACTCTGAAGCACAGACGCGTTCATGTGTTTCTCATTTTAACTCGATGAGTCTCACGCTGCCGCTCGCTTTAAACTACACCCACACATGAGCCTCTCGTCCAAATAATGAACCCTCACACACACACACACACACACACACACATACTAGTCTTGAAGATGCTCTGCTCGATCTAACATCCTGTATGTTTACATTTACTGACAGGATTTTAGCCGTGTTTTTTAGGATCAGCTGTTTGGCCCCCGTGGATCTGCACATACTCCCACACCTTAAGTGTGCAGACAGCTGCAGCTCCTTTTGACTTGGCATCATTTTGCCCCTGGTCAAAAAAAAGCTCCAACTCAACATCAAACTGACTCGTCCACCTTCCAGTTTTCCCCCAGCAGCTGCAGGAGCGCCACAGCAACCAAACACAACACAGAGAAGGAATGAAGGGAAACCAGCGTCAGGTCGTGTTTGTCTCCCAGGTTCTCAAAAATCACTTATTGAATAGCTATATTGGAACAATAATGACTGTATACTTTAATAATTAAATAGTTTATAGAATTTTTTTTTAATTATTTTGACAATTCTTTTTTACAATTAGGACAAACTCCTCCACACATACTACTATATATAACAGAAAGAGTAGTGTATCAATTATCACAAGTAGAAGGCCATGTTATCACAGATAGTGTACTGCCTAATGCCAATTAAACCATTTAACTGATTAAAAATCTTACAGTTGAAATATTGCTATAGTGCAAACAGCGGTCGACAGTGGCACGCATTAAAAAGTCTCACGACTAAACGTTCACAGCCTACTATTGGATGACACCTGTCAATCACACTGGTGTCCACTCATATGTGCTGTGCTTTGTTGTTTATTTTACAACTCACAAGTTTCACATGATGTGATATTGAAGAAGAGCTTGTAAATCAAGTAGAATCCAGTGAATCCCCCGAGTGGCTATGTAATATATTCCTAATCCCTGGTTAAATCAGACTTAGTCAGACTACTAAGGCTGTAGTCTGACTAAAACAGGCAATGGGACGACTTGAACAACGGTGAGATGGAGGTGTTTCGTACCTGCTGGACGTGTTAATGGTGACACAGATTAGATGGATCATGGCTCTCGTGGTTGCTGTGTTGTCCACTGCCGCCGTATGATCTCTGGCAACAGTGCTGCAGTTTATCCATAGAGTTGGAAAGAGAGAAAAGCACTAGGTGACACACAAAGCCTTTTGTGCAAATGAGGCATTTCCCGCTTGTACACTTTCCGCCACACAGCGTGAGACACACAAACACAGGAGTAGCTACATTATAAAGTCTTTGATGTCGGTGCGTCTTTGTCCATGTCTTCCTCCAGTGCAACCTGTCACATATCCCCCCCCTCCCCCTCTTCACCCATCGCCTTCATCACAGTTAGGGAGTAAAATCCCTGCATATCACATCCCTGTTGTTCCATCCGTCCCCCGTCTGCCCCCCCGCGCGCCTCTAACTCTCTCTAATTGCCTCTTTTACCCTCCAGCCTGCCCCAGTCCCCCTGAACGCTGGATGCAGCAGTTCTCTGTAGACTGCTGGGAATCCGTGTGGACAGGATGAGAGAGCTCATCTCGTATCTGCGGAGCGTTCCCAGTGCACCGCAGTTCCTCCGCGACGACACAATCTCCCCGGAAAACAGGAGACACATCCTGGTGGACCGATAAATCCTGGAGGAGCTGGGAGGCTGAACCCAGATATTCACTTAGGACCGTAAGTGTTGTACAGTAATGTGTTGTGATCAGTGTTTTTACACTGCAGTGTGTTTCATGATGATCAGTTCAAGTCGTCCTTCTGGGATTTGGGCAGTGACAGGGACTTGGACTGTTTTCATACACGCAGGAACTCAGGGTTACTCATGTAACTGAAGAATGTTTCCACAAGCGCTGCAATAACCTGGTTGTGAGCACCTTTGTTTACCTATAGCTCATTGAAATCACCTGTATTTAGTGACATACATGAAGATTTCTGACACCTAGAAGACCATGTGTTAATAATGACAACATACACAGCAGTCCACAGCTTCCCAAACTTCAGAGGTTGGAGGACCCAGAAAAAATCTGCACATTTTCTGTGGCCCACATTCACATGAGCACATTAGTAATAATGCACAGCAGGGGTTTTGAAACTTTTTTACACACAGTATCACCTAAAAATATTGAGCTCTCGAAGTAACACCATCATCTCCGACATATACATGTATATATATATATATATATATATATATATATATATATACATGTACACACACATACATATATTAAATAATATGACGGAGCATCTGGAACAAAAACAATTTCGCCCCGGGATTAATAAAGTATTCTGATTCTGATTCTGATATATAATTATATATGTATGTATATATATATATATACATATATGTATATGTATACATATATGTATATGTATATATATACATACATATATGTATATATATATATATATATATATATATATATATGATTTTTTGTTATTTGTTTCATTTTCTATACACTCTATACCAGGGTATGCGGTCCAAGTACCAACAGAGGAAGCGCCAAAGTTTGAGAACCAACGATGTAGACAAACTGATACATCTCAGCATGCCCCTTAAGGTCATGGTTTTTTGTTTCTTGTCTGTCTGTCATGTCTCATGTTTCCTGTTTTATTGTGAAGCTTACCTCTCTCACTTCCTGCCCCTGTGTGCGTTCCCTCCAGTCTTGATTGTCTGCCCCGCCCCTCGTTAGATGCACCTGTGTCTCGTTGTCTCTCTCCACCTCATGTGAATATAAAGCTGTGTTCCCGGTCCCCTCTGTGCTAGTTTGTCTTTGTACCTCTGTATCTAGTGTTTTCCATTTCATTGTGATCTGTTTTCCTGTTTATTTGGTCTGTTGCCTGTTTACTGACTTCTGCCTTCATGTATTTGTTTGCCTGAACTGATCTCTGTGTACCGAGCCAGCCTTTTGAGATAAGTGATTTGGCTTTGAAATCAGAACTGTTTTTGGAGTTGTGCTTTTGGAGAGTACCAGTCTTAACATTTAAATTTAAATTTAAATTGTTTTACTGTAAAACAAATATGACAGAAGTGCTATTAAGAAACCTGATTTCAGGGGGTGTTACTGTGACCCCATGACCTTGGAAATTCTAAATTCTGACTACACCTTGGTTGACATCAAATTCAAGGACTTTTCAAGGACTTTCCAGGACCAGTTCCCTCACATTCAAGGGCAGAATATGTCGTCCACTTTCACTGGTTTGCAGCACTGTCCTTGGGATCTTAAGCAAGTCAGTCAGTTTTCTTTGGCGAGCCAGAGGTCTTAGAATTTGAATTTCCCAGGCATCCTATACATACTTTGATATAAATGATATCATTTCAAATTCTAGGTACAGCTAACTCTCAATGTGTTCCATATAGCGCTGAAACAATCGATTATTAATCAATTACTAAATTAATTGACAACTATTTGGATAATCAATTAATTGGTTTGAAGCTTTTTTTCCATTATTAAAGCAAGATTTCTAAATGTTTTAGCTTCTTTAATGTGAATAATTCCACAATGTAATGAACATTTTCTTAATTTCTTAGCTCTGGATAACAAATAAATCATTAAAAGTTAATCATTTTGGTTTGTGGAACATCATAATTTTGATGTTTTATGGACCAAGCGATTAATCGAGAAAAATAAGAAAAATTGACAGACGAATCAATTATGAAAATAATCCTTAGTTGCAGCTCTAGTTCCAGAGTTCCAAACAGACGGCAACAGTGTTGGACGCCCAGTGACGGTCAGTCACAGACACTCCACAGCACATCCAGCTGTCAGTGTTTGTGCCTGAAGGAATCACATCATACTGCTGCAGGAAATCAACCAGCTACTGTTGGTAAAGTCTGATTAAATAAGGAGGGTGAGAGAATCCATGTTGTATCTGTTTGCCCTCCCCTCACGTCTCTTCTCACCCTCTCTCTCTCTCTCTCACCCTCTCTCTCTCTTCATACACTCATTCTCCTTCTGTAGCTCCACGAAGCATCAATGGCAACAGCCCATGTGTTGCCTCTGTACATATCTGTGTGTTTGTTTATTTGTGTTTACTTCACAACAGCTGGGTATGGTTTGAACTCTTATGGCAGGATATAAACACACACACACACACACACACACACACACACACACAGGGGTCGAGACACGTGTTGGCGCTGTTGCATTTCGCAGTTATGAGTAATAGAAAACATCAGGTTATCACATATGTTGATGATAGATTTTTACATGATACTGTTGTTGTTGTTTTTCTTTGCCACCATCGGCGATGCACATCTGGATATCTCACTGCGGCTGCAGTGTGGATGGATGGATGGATGGATGTGGCGACTGATTTGTGTGTTCCATGATCACGGTGAGTCACGGCCTGCTGACAGTGACAGCGCCACAGAGAGTCAGATGAGAAGACGAGGCAGTGGCTCGTCCTTGCACTCTCACATACACCGTAAAGCCTATATTTAAGCCTTTAACTTTTAACTTTAACCCTTATGACCATCACAATTATGAGGCTACCTGGATTTATATTGACTTTATAGCTGCAGTATTGTCAAAAAATATTCAATGAGGGAATTCTGCCTCTTTCCTGTCCTTTTTCCAAGATAGTTTTCACTTTTGATATCTGGCAGCTATTCAACCGTTTTGTAATTACGCTGCTGAGAAGCTGCTGTCGCAAACGTGTGACCTGCTGGTGAATCTTGTCTGCAATTGGACGGTTGGAGTCCTGAGGGTCTACCGTAATGACAAGTATATGGACGCAAAGGTCTATTTATCTGCTTTGCGGTATCCATCCATCCATCTTCTACCACTTTATCCTATTTTGTACTGGGCCAATGTCAGCTGACGGAGAGCGAAAGGAGGGGCCACACCCTGGACAGATCGCCACTCCATACAAGAGTGTTTTCATTTTGAATCCTTAAGATTTAACTACTGAAACAACGACTGAAAGACAATGTTAATCGCTAAGGTTACCTTAAAACATCAAAGTTTCCCCTTAACGACAACTGAGATTGTATTCTACTCCATTGCAGTAATGGCCACTTCCTTCCATCCAAATGAGTTTAAGTGTCCTGTTTGTGTATTACGTTGTGTGTCAGCCTTTCCATTTGTGTTTCATGTGTGAGACACAGAGAGCGCACATCACGCTGTGATCCTTAATAAATGCACTCATGTACGATACAAATTCCTACAAGGTGGAGCTGGTCTCCCCCCTCTACATCCCCTTCTTCTTCCTTTCTTCCTCCTGTCCTCCTACACACCCTCAACCTTTCATGTGCAAAGCAGATGCAGTCAATTGACATGCTAATGAGACAAGGGCTCCTACACAGGAGATCTGGAGCCACATCAACCCCCCCCCCCCCCCCCCCCCCCCCCACCCCATACCCCCATAACACCACACACGTGTATCTGTACTCATTCGGGTATAGTTGTACACACTGGCAGCAGGTCCCCCCACAGGTAGACACTCCTCCTACCACTTATACAAGCATTGATACAGTGTGTATCTACACTCCTTGGTGGTGAATTTGGACTTGAACTCGACCAGATTTTAGCATCCGTTGCACGTGGGCCGATCCCATTTGGACAGTACAGGTTGGAACACAATCACATCTGTCACATCTGATTAAAAACCACATTCGGAAGTTGTTTGAGGACACATGTGACCACAATCCTGAGCATGCATGCATGCAATCTGTCCTCGGGAGACATTAGAGACCTCTTCCACCTTAAGGCCCTGGTAGTCATGGACCGTACGGCCCTGCTCACCAAGCAGAAAAACCATTTAGACAACAGAGGAAGTAGTCGCCTAGGATAGTCATCCGAGCCTCGACTCGACACCCACGACTCCCCATGTGTGAGGAAGTATACCACGGGCTTTAGCTGAAGTCCTCTGACCAGCATTTCACAGTATTTTTATATTTATTTGTAGCTACCGCTAAAATATTACCACTGATCAATGTTGTGTTTGAGTCTTGAGTTTCATGTTACAGCAGCGTGAGTAGTACTTTCCAAAAATATGCAAAACATTTGGGATTAGGTTACTTGGACACTCTAGGAGAGAAGGGAATGGTTGTTCTGTGTCAATTGGCTCCAGCTCCACCATCATCCCTCTTGTGGAGGATAAAACCGTAGAAACTGAACTGAATTGACAGGTGAGTGAAATTGGGATTACATTACAGGATCACTGAGTCAATATTAGTACTAATAATGGATGGTTCAAGTTTTTACAAGGCAAAACTGGCTGTTCTCTTAAGAAACTCCCACATGTTGAATTTGCAAGGTCAACATGGCTGCTTCCTTTGTGTGTTTTCAGGCCAAAGTTCACACAAATCCACAGACGCAGTAAATGGCCAAGTTTGGTTCGTGTCTGGATTGTTTCACTGTGTGTGTATGGAAGAATAATACTGGCCAACATCACCTTCCAAAAAGGTACCACTCAGTTTCACACACACACACACACACACACACACACTCACAGGGGAGTCATTTATCACTCTTCTTTTTCTACACACAGACAGCACGTTCGAGGTTTGCCATTTATTTTGTACAGCGTCATCAAATATATTAATCAAACCCACCTGGATTGAAGAGGAGCACAGATGTACATGTTGACAGTCGTTCAGAAAACTGAACTATATCTGTCACCTGATTGGACGTTGTGTCTCACTCACACACTTAGTGAACTATGAACGCTACAGTTTACACACAGATGTTCACAATGTTCCTCATGATTTCTTTGTCTTTGTGTGCTGTAACGTCACCACTGATGAACTCAGATCAATTAACAGCTTTATGCACAGACTGCAGTTTCTGACATAAATGTGTTCATTCGAGTGCAGTTCTCACCTGGATCTGCAGGTAATCTGCAATTTCGTTTCAAACTGTATAACATTTTTTTACATTCTCCCTTTTAAAAATACAACAGTAGCATTTACTCAGAGTACATTTTCATCACAATAATATCAGATTAGTGTATTTGATTAGTTGTAAAGCACTGATTAGAAAACTACTAGCATATCTTTGACCCTGTTCAGATCCTAATATTAACATCCACATGCAGATAGCAAGAAATTTGGGTCTGAACAGTCCCAATCCCTCATGAATAGTTCTTCAGATCCAATCACAAAAAAAACACTTTCTGAGGTGGTTTAAGGACGGATGTGTCCACATTCCAGAGCATACATCAACAAGATCTGTCCTTAGGACTGATTAAATCTAACCATACTAGCTGATGTATGAATTTGACTTACTTTTGTCTTAGTACATTTTCATACAAGCAGCTCTATTTCTATAAAGTAGCCTGATTAAATATAACTTCTTCTTCTTTTTTTTTTCACAGCAATGTAAGTTAAACAAGAGCACTCAGACAGTATCTGATCTTGCATACACAAACCAAATATCATTCAAATTCAATGAGTTTTGCTTATTACAAGTAACAGATTTCTGTATTTCTGTAAAATCTGATCATTTTCTGTGATGTCATCAGTGGGTATATTCTTACCTAAATGTAATGAGAACATACAGTACTTGGGTGATTGACAGATTGATCTGTCAAAAACTGTGGACAGGAAGTTGCTAAGAGAAGAACAAACATACAGATAAACCCACGCACATGAAAACATGTATGCAATAAATATGCTTTCTCATTGCAGAAACACATCATCTTCAAATTGTTTTTAATATACATGTATTTTTCTCTCCATAAAAGATATTTAAAATCTCATTATGCCGTCAGATTGACTTTGTATGTCTCAAGTGTCTTCATAAATATGTGATCCGCCACGGCTAAACCAGCAACAAAGTGGGCCCAGCATAATCCGAGTAAACAGAGACAATAGATTTTTATTTTATTTTTTACAAAATGAGGGATTTATTTATTTTTTCTAAATTTTGAAAATTGAAGTTCTGTGGGTCTTTAAACCATAAACGTTATATTTGAATTAGGGTTGTGTGATGGTTGTGAATCCTAGTTAGGGTGTGGTGATATCACATTCCAGTGCTTTTGTTGTGTTTTCGGCCAATAAGCTGCTCCTCACAGAGGAAACACATGGCTACTTACTATGCAGCTGCTGGAGGCTCCTCCCTGCTACAGATGCTTCGAGAAGCTGCGCGTGTTTTCACAGTTGAATGAAGATGTACGAGGAAAAACGCACGGCAGAATAACTACACCGTGGCTGTACTTCGTATGCTAGCGGACGTTTATCGTTAACTCGGTAGCATTTAAGCTAGCGGGCGTTTATCGCTAACGCGTTAGCATTTATGCTAGAGGACGTTTATCGCTAACGCGTTAGCATTTATGCTAGCGGACGTTTATAGCTAACACGTTAGCATTTAAGATAGCGTACGTTATTGCTAACACGTTAGCGTTTAAGCTAGGCCGAAAGAGAGTGGCAGGACATGGGAATAAGTGGTTATTTCTGAGATGACAACATCCACCAAGAAGCCCATGATGGAAAGAAAGCAATGTAATGTAATGTTAAGCACACCCCCAAACCTATTATCTGATGGGAGGCAATGAAGTCTGCAGGAATAGGAACTTTTCAGTTTCTCATGGGGTGAGTTTTCATTAACGTTGTTAATCTACGTTAAATTAGTTTTAATTCGAAGTCACATACATGGATTAAAAAAAATGTTTTTTTCATGCTGGACGCTGTCTTTTAATAATCCACTGTGCGTTTCAGAACGTTATGTGGCTACATTGTTATTAGCTAGCTCAGTATTTTTGTTTTAAAATGCAAATGATACACACATCGAAATTTTGTATAAGCTGTAATGAGAGCATGTGAGCATCTGCTGTGCTTGAATAATTATTTATTCATGTCTGATCTGCTTAAGTATACTGTATATACTTTTGTTTTTGTATTATTTGAATTGTTTTTGTTATTCTTTTATTTTCCTGCATTCTTGGTTAATTTAACTTTACATTTTCACACTGTGGTAAAGATAAAGGGGGTATCATTAAGGTATCATTCTCTGTTATCATATATGAATAACCTTTAGATTTAACACCACATTTAATTGATTTATTCCACCTCAACTGTGAAGCAACAACCTGGTCTTTAATTATCTGATATTTACTGTGATGATATTGACAAATTTTAAGATTTTCATTATGATAACATGGTGTGCGTTGCCATAATGTGTCTCTCAGCGACATGTTTCCTCTCTCCATGCTCATGAGCATCTCTCCTGAAAGCCCGGGTTGTTGATGGGTGAGTGCACTGAGCAGCACTTGAGGCCAGATTAACAGGTGACATTTACGAGGGCGCGAGTGTGCGAGCATGTGTGTGAGACTGGCAGGGTCGGGGACTGAGTGATTTAGGACTCTCTATCAGCAGACAGGAGTCAACTACTCCCACTACTCCCCACCCTAAAGGGCAGGCTTTATAGCAGGAGCCTGATATATGCCCTCGCATGCAGCAACTTTTATTTAGGACCCCCCTGTTGAACCCCCTCCTCGCCGTCTCTTCTGGCTCACTATTTATGAACTTATTAAAAGACTGGTTTGGAGTTATTCACTGGTTAGTTACGTTTTATTGGAAATGTAATGAACTAACTAAATTTGACCTGTTCCCACATTTCTCTTGTTTTGTGGCCAACCCCCAACCCCCACCCCTAGACAATATGAGCCCTTATTTTGGTGGCACCATTTATTACATGCTAAAGAAGACAATTAATGTATTTTTAAATGTTATTCTTATGCATCTTTTGTTTTCTTACAATGTAAATGTTCAGCTAATACAATTTTTCCCAGTCAAGGTGATGGGAAAATAAAATAAATCATAGCTGCAGATACATTTTCAGTCAATTAGAGGGCCAATTATTTCATCTTCACTGTAATATCAGGTGTCACTGGGATTGTGTATTAACAGATAAATCGAAATTTTCATCAGGAAAAGTATTGTTATTTGTACAGTACGCAATTTGTGCAGCAAAGTTGCTATCACACCCCCATGTCTGTGGTGTCATGATAATCATGATAATGCAATTGATATTCACATAATTTCACAGTAAAAGTATTTGTTATGATACAGAATGATACATAAAAAATACAATTACAACACCTAACAAGCTAATATATGTCATTTCACACTAAATATTGCGATACATGTGACCTTATACTGTATCATTGTTGCTCACTGTTTATGATAAAAGCTAACAAGCATATTTTGTATGGTATCATATCTATGTTATAGCTCGTGCTTGTGCTGTGTTCAACGTTGTCAAAATAACATGATATGAATCAGTTGGCTTTAAAAAATCACATGGTCCACGAGCTGCGATTTTGAGACCACCGGTTTAGAGAGAGGTCACCAATAATTTTATTTAGTTATGTAAGAGTATAGCAAATGTAGACCACACCCTGTAATTAATTCATTCATTCATCTGTTTTTGACCGCAAAACCCATCAGCTCACCCTGAAAATCAGTCAGGTCACAATATTTACAGGTCCTGATGTGCCCACAATTTTGGTGAGTTTTATACAAACTCAAATAACAAACTATCTAGTTCGATGGTGTTATGAAGCAGGCGATGATCATGGGAATTGTCTTGGTGTCTGGTTTTGTTTCCCTGCTTCAGCAACAGATCACAAACAGCAGTGAGTCGTCGTGATCCTAAAGTGATTCTGATGTTTTATTGGAGGTTTGCCCTGAAAGTTATACTATATCACTCAGCAAGTGAATATTTTTTGAGCAATTTAATAATGGACCAACATATTATATCTTCATCAAGCAAAACCTGTTTGTTTTTTCCTTCAAATCTAAACTATTCAATCATTAAAAAAACAGTAATTTGAAAATGCCACAAACTGTTACTAGTGTCCTAAACATGCTCTTTGACTCAGCTCATCTTCTTTCAGAATAGAAGGCACTGAATTGTGTGTCTTTTGTCTTATTTGTGAAGATAAGCAAATAATAAAAATAATAATAAAAAAAAAAACATTAAAAAAAATAAAATAAATCTGATTATTTTATTAATCTACCGGGCCGGACATTAATTCTGGCGGGCCAGTTATGGCCCATGGGCCGACAGTTGATGACCAATGCACTACTCAATAATACTTTATTCACGTACATTATATGCAACTAGTGCCTACCGCCTGTGGCCCAACACATGGTAATGACTGGGTTTTGCTCTTTTATTTATTTATTTATTTTCTTCATTATTTCAGTGTGAACCCAGAGGCTTTGATCTGAGCAAATTGAGCTCCTGGATCAACTCCATCAGGATCAGGGACCATTGTGTTTTACATTTGACTGTTTTTGTTCTCCCACTGCGTCACCATGTTGTACATGACTCACAACACAGCCTCACTGTTTCCAATCGTACAGTATATGTTCATGGGCATCACTTTAAACAACGACACCACAAACACTTTAACTTGAGGCCTGATGAGTCACTAGTGTGTGTGCACGTATATTTGTTGCCTCTTTAGGATGTTTTCTGCCATAAACACTGACCTTGTCAGGACCAGTACAACTCATGGAGACCAACACCTGGTCTTAATGAGGCAGAACTTCACTTTTGAGGAACTGGTTAAGTTTAGGACTAAGATTTGAATCGTGTTTAGGTTAAGGTTAGGGTTTGGCATTAACTGGTTATGTTTAAGGTTAAGGTTAGAGTAATGGCGTGTTACCACTGGCTCTACTCGCCTTGCCTCAGCATGTCAAGGTTAAGTTGCATTTCCACTAGCATAGTAACCTAGTATCATGTACTTTTTAGTAGCTGCTCTGGCGAGGTTCCAAGCACACTGAGGTACTATGCGTGACATCGCCAGACTGCCGGCCACTGATTTGCCAGACTGCCGTCACAGCAAGAGAGTAAAAAAGACAATCCTAAAAACTTGGGTATCTCCAAGAATTACCAGGGAAATGTCTCAAATCTCAACATTTAACAGAGGAGTCTGGTGTATTTAGTTACTGCTGATTGCAACCAGCGGCTGGCATCACAAACATATTTTTATGTTCAGTGTTTTTGAGTAGGTACGTTGAGTAGGTACCGTTTTTGTCGTGGAGATGCAACCCAAACCGCGCCGTGCCGAGGCGAGGCCATGATGAGCCAGGACCATAGTGGAAAAGGGCCATAAAGTAAGCCAATGCAGTCCCAGGAATTACTGATGTTGTTGAGACCTAAATCTGTATACACAGCCACAGTATGTGGACAGAAATCAAGTCCCCATAATGTAAGATTTTACATTTTCAGGAGAAGATATGTTATATGGTGAGGATGATGTTAGGGGCAGGTTAAGGTTAGGTAGCTTTGGGGAGGGTAGTAGTGGTAATGGTTAAGGTTAGAGTAAGTCTCCAGGAAATGAATGTAAGTCAGTGCAGTGTCATTAGAAGAACAGCTGTGCAAACCTGCGTGTGTGTGTGTGTGTGTGCTTGTAGCCTACTGATTGGATGAGCGAGATGAGAACACAGTCAGGCGTAGGTGGGGAGCAGAGCGGCGTTAATTTATGACTAACACAGGATCAATTGCCAGTAAATGTCCATGGGCTCAGAGCGGAGAACACTTGAAAGTACACAGACACAAACCCCTCAGAGATACCTCTGTACTCATCGTCATACACATTGCGCTCTTATTTTTCATTTTGCCTTCGTGCAAAAAAACATGTTTGTTTTCAATTACGAGTATTTCAAAATGGCTGATTGTTGCAATTGTAAGGGGGGAAAATGTATCATGGCCAGAAACAATAAAGATAACTGGCAGCTACATAACGGGACTCTTTTTTCTGTGATGAGACACACCTCCATGAGCAGTCTCTCTCACTCTCTGTGTATGAAACCTTTGGGAATGTGGGTTCGGTAACAATATCCTGCACCAGAGCAGATTATGAGCACCTCATCAGGCCTTTCCATCAGACTTCATTAGCTTCATCATCCATTCAGTCACTTGGTGTCTCACGCACATAAGAGGTGAGAAAACACACAGGAGTAGTAATGCATATAAAAGATTAATCACCTGTTTCTCCCTTAAAAACTTAATTTACAAAAAGAATACTCTCAGATGTTGTATGATAGTTATTGGCTTAATATGTATGATGTCAAAAGCTACTTCATATTCCCCTTATGATGCTCTTTAATTATGTTTTACTTCATTTGCCTTTTGAATATCTGTTTGTTTATATATTGCTATTGTAAAATGTTGTCTTTTTTTTTTGGCAAATACACTAAATCTAATATTACATTTAAAGAGATCATTAAAGCCAGCATGTTTTTCTTCTGCTCCTTTTCATTCATGTTGTGGGATTTTCTTTTTTAGGTGTGTTTGTGAATTTGCTTTTTTTTGAGGAATGAAATTAAATTTCGATATGTGACATTACATATGATATAATAAGATACAGATATTTAATAACAGGTGGATCTGGCCCCTATACAATGAAAGACACACACGCACACTTATATGTGCTTTTTTTATGCCGAATAAACATATATATGTATAGAAGATCTCTGCTTCAGCTTCTTGGCTCTAACTTTTGTGATCTGACTGCTCAGCAACTCGTTCAAGACGTGAAGAATTTTGTGGGACCATAAAGAGCTGCTGGCAAGCGCAATCCTTCCTCTTGTACTTGTGCTCTGTTGAATGGGCTAAATACAGTATACCACACTATATCACAGAGTGGCACTTATAGTGTTTGCTGCGCACGTTAAAAAAAAAAAGACACACATCATTGCGGTGCTTCTGTTGAACCTCAGAGGAGAAGAAGGGTCTCGAGGCCACCTGTTAGCTTTTGCAAATGGCTTTAAATTCCAAGTAGATTTCTATTCATGTGATTATCACCTGTCAAATACTAAATGTTTCCTGCTATGACCCATAGTCTGTAGAATTTCCCTGAGCTGAATAAACTCAGCATTTGCCTGGGAAAGTCCTCTTTTTCCCCTCTTTGTCTTCTCTCCTGGGCTCTGTGAGAACTGGGGGTCAATCCAAACCATACAATCTGGAGATTGTGAGTGTATTCGAGCATGATTATGTGTGTGTATGAATGTATGACTGAGTGTTTATATGCTTCCCAGAGGGGTGGAGGTCTGTGTTTTTACAGTATCAGGTGTGCAGGCTTTAATCTTCCCCGTCTTCAGCTCGCTCTCCAAGTCATGCGCGTCGTTCAGATGAAAAAACATCAGACAAAAGGGAGGGAAATATTCCTGAATAATAAAGGACAAAGTGTCCCAGGGACCCTTCCCTTTACATAAATAATCTGCCTCAGGTATCTGGGTGTCCGATCTGACTAATGCATGCGAACGTAAACAATCAAACATTGACCTGCGATAGAGTCAGGAAACGGCAAGTGCAGGGCAGCGAGAGAGAGAGAGATAAAGAGAACGTGGGTCTGAGTGTAAAAATGGGACAACAGCGAGCTCTGAACAGGGTCGCTCTTGTGCGTTGAGGGGCTGCGGGGAGGATGGGCTGTGTTGGAAACATCAAACAAGTCAGCCTTGCCCTCCAGGTCACCTCTGACCCCAAGCCCTTCAGAGGTTAAGAGTCTTAGTAGATACTTAAACATCTCTGCAGGATTTTGACCTGTCCTTCCCTTACGGCCCGCCATTCCCCAGCCTTGCCTCACCCCCTCATCCCCCATCTTGCTACGCAGCCCACCAATAATCCCCGGCCAATCAATAGTAACTGTTCTCTCGATAATTCATAACATTAACATACACTCAATGGCTGAGCGGATGGATGGGGAAGACATAGGAGGGCCATCATTCCAGTATCGATCCCCCCTTAGAGGGAGTCGATAGCGTGGAGGTGATGGAGTTATAGCATCCTGCCTCCTGGAGGTAGAGCCACAGCAGAGCCTTAGCCTCGAATAAACACACACACACACACACACACACACGTCCACAGACACGTGGTCAGACTCGAACACACGCTCTCAGTGTACACATGTATGTGGACGCTGTGCCAGAGTGTCACTAACACAGATAAGAGGAAACCCTTTTAATTACCCCCCCAGAGCAGGGACCTGCTTTTCTATCAGCACTCTGTCTCCGCTGTGGCATTTATCTGACTCCCTCACTCCCTCCTTCCCTCCTTGTCTTCCACATCCCAGCATTCCCTTTGCTCCTCTCTGCTTCTCCACAGGGCCCAAACGTCCCCTTAGATTTCTTAACCGCCATGTTCCCCCCGTTTGATTTCATGTCCCCATTGCACCGTAGCAACCTCCCCCGCATGTAGTACAGATCCCCACATGCCTGTTTTTTTGCCCTCCCCTCCCCCCTCAGAGAACCAGCAAGTCCTCACAATGATTTTGTGTTGAAAGTTGTGAAATAACACACAGATTAACTGACAGTATTCAGAATACACGAATGAAAACAACAGAGCGATCTCTTGGATTATGCTACCGACTAGAGCTTCAGGAGCTTACCCAATATCAATATACTCGAGGATAAACGTGAGCGAAATTCAATATAAAACAACCTATAGTTAGTGGAATTAACCCTAAGCAATACACAGACAAACATCCATCCTTTATCCTCCACATGACGGTCACGGTGGCTGCTGTACCAATCTCGGCTGACATAGGGCAACCATCCACTCACACACTCACACCTATGGTCAATTTAGTGTGTCCAATTGACCTAATACCCATATTGCCGTCTTGGACTGTGGGAGGAAACCGTAGAACCCGGTCACAGATGAATCAAAATCAGGAACAAAATGTCCATCTATCCATCCACTGGTGGATTGGGGTCGGGATTGGCTGCTGGTGCCAAACCCAGCTGACACAGAGGTGAAGAGCAGGGTAGACCCGGGACAGGTTCGCAAGTCCATCACAGCAACAATCATTCACTCTCACACCTATGGGCAATTTAGAGTGTCCAATGCACCTCTGCATGTTTTGCAGAGGAAGGAAACTCGGACACTCGGAAACTCAGAGAACCCGGAGAAAAACAACACATACTTGGGGCAGGACATGCAAAGACACAGAAATGCCTTTTTCGCGTTTCTGTTTGCTCTAAGTGCTAACCACTACACTGGCGTGTGGCCCTTGACAGAATGTATCATAATTGTTCCCAGGATCATCAAAATATACACATATGTAAGAAATGTACTGTATTTATGTATAATATTACGTGTATACGTAATTTGTAATCAGAGTTTAGGGAAGCATGTTAAATGTAAATACAATCTACAATGGTGCAGCTAGTTTATTCGTAATTAAATTTCCAATTCAAAGTCTGCAAACTTCATGTTAAAACCTGATAATGCAGTTCATGACATCTGGGTTTCCTGAGGAGAAAACATAACCAAACTTAAAAGAGCTCCCTAACCCCTCTCAAAAAGGTCTCAACCACAGTTCAGCAATTGAACTTCAGCCAAGTTCTTTCTCTCTCTTCACCACCTGTCAGTAAATTTTCAACACGTATAATGTTTTTACAGTCTCTTTTGTCATGCTGTCGTCTCCGCTCATCATGTGACATGAAAATGAACACATTACATGCAGAGTTAAGTCAATTAAGCACAATTTCAGCAATATTTTAATCCAGTTCACTCCTAGTGCCGGTTCCAAACCCAGGATAAATGGAAGTCCAGCATCATCTGGCGTAAAAATCTCTTCCAAATCAAGTATATAAGGAACATCTGCTGTACGACCTCGAGAAAAAAATTTTAAGCCACTAACATGAGCTTTTCAATTTTCTCCATGCACAACTATCCTGAAAATGGAAATTCACCACAATCAATTTACTGCGTGAGCTGTTCATCGTAATCCATGATCAAATCTTTTCCCTATTCCCTGCACTGTTTTAATTACAATATATTTTGGAGTCCTTTTCATCTGCACTAGTCTATAAAGTAATCACCACCATCTGTTTATGTGGACAAATCTGGATGGAGAGACTAGACACTCAACCTCACGTTGTATAAAATATGTGTGATAGACAAAAACTGCTGTATGAATGGGTGAATGGCAACTCTGTAGTGTAAATCAGCTTTGACTGGTCATTAAGAACAAAAAAGCACTTTATAATTCAGACCACTTGCCATTAATTCACATTTCCGTCTTTTCTGAATTTCTAACAGTACGTTTTAAATTTTCTTACAGGAACTGTCAGTTACAGCTTTTTGTATTTGACCCAAAATGAGTGCCTTTCCATTTCAGTCAGAAAAAGAATCCAGTCAGTAGACCTGCCACTCTACCCTCCTCTGTTCCTTCCTCCCCTGAGAGACATAAAGTACCCTTCACCCATTTTCTGCACCCTCTCATCCTCACTTCCACACCTCTCCTACAGCCACACAAGGGCCCTACACACAGCAACCTGATATATAGACTGGCATAATGGCCCACTAAATTAACTTCTTCTAAGCGTGGTTTAGGAATGGCTGTAATTAGCATATAATAGGTGTGGGATAGGAGGTAAAGGGCCAGGCGTGCCCCGGGGCCCCTGGGAGGCTGCGTCGCAGTCTTCGCTCTTCTCCATCTCTGACGGCAACGCAAAGTTCAGCCTTATAAACATGTCAGCGCGACACGTGATTAAACAGGCACGGTCATTAGATAAAGGATTCTGTACCTGTGGGCTGACTATTACTCCCCCGTCAGGTCAGGTCAGCTCAGCGCTACCTTGGCTCAGTCTGTCACACCCAAGCGCACACACATGTGACATCATCACTGCATCTTTTTCTTTTTTTCATGTGGCCACATCTACACCAATAAAAGAATCTACACGCAGGAGACAATAAGTTAAAGTGAAAAGAGGGAAAAAAGGGGGGATGAGGGAAGAACCCGAGTGTAGAGCAGCACCCTGACTGATGTAGTTCCAATAATTGCAAGGCCCTGCTTCCTCATCCAAGTGCCTTTTACTTATTTAAACTGTTTGCTTTAAGCGCCACTGAAGCCAATTATGGGAGGCATAATTCAACGGGGCAGGGAAGGGGGGGAGAAGGAGGGGGAGTGGGGGGAAAGAGAGGAGGGGAGCAGAAAGGAGCGAGGACGCGGCTTTTCAGCAGGCCCTCCATCATTTCACTGCTCCACACTGCCCGCTACTCTCTGTCTCTCTATGTCTCTCTCTTTAACTCCAGCATCCATGTTTACTTCAACACCTTGGTTCTGATTATTCTGCGACGCCAGTCGTGCATCTCAACAGCCTGCTTTCCCAGAGAGAAAGAAAGAAAAAAAAATGCTGCTGCGATTTTTCTGCAAAACCATGGGGAAACTTTGTCACATTTCTAAAGACTGAAGAGTCAACACAATTACAAGCTTGAATGTGACGTTTTGGCAGATTGTTTGGCAGTGAAGAGAAAACATGCTGAGCTGATGGAAGATTGTTGTGGATTTGGGATGTGGTTCTTTTAGGGATGAGTTGATACGATATTCAGTATCTGTCCAACAGTGGTCAAAATCACTCGATCGGGTATCGGAACAGGAAAAATGTCAAATTCAATCGATCCAGAAACCATAAACATCACATAAATGCTCCATTAACCACAGGCTGGGAAGCAAGATGTGCCCCACCAACATCATGTGACCTAAAGTGTGAGCTATGTGGACACTTTTTGAGATAAAAGAAGAAAAATATTATTCTTATCACCCTAACCTTTTGCTTTTTATACCTAAACATAACCACGAGTTATTCCTGACTTTATTGCATGAAATGACATATAAAGACACAGTATTTAGCGTACCATATTGTAAACATTCTTTTCTGGCGATCACAGACATGGACATACGGACATGATGTGTAATAAAATGCATCATTTATAGCTAGACGACTATCACGTTGATATGCACGTTTGTAGTCTTCATAACAATAATGTGGGTACCAGTATCTGCTACACATTTGGTAACATCACTCAAACAAACAGTTTATCACGCACTTAGTCAGTGGCAGTGATGTGTTCCTCTTTCATCTCTTCCTATAGCTCTAATACATACGATGTGTGCCCTATTTAAGTGTTTATGGGTACTGAGACATAACTCTTTGGTCAAACACCAGCTACTACTGTACACCCTTTTGCCCAACCAGTGCGAGGCTTGTTGTCCCAGACTCCTCCCCCTATTGTAAACCCTGGAGTTGTCGCTTCATCGTCTTTCTCTCTCCATCGCTTGAAGCACCGTGTGAGCATTGAGAGGCTCGTCTCACTGAGCACCTCAAACCGCTGCAACTTTGTGTTAGATTTCACGACAAACATGACAGGTGTCTTGTTACGGACACGAATAAGTGCAGTGCCAAGTTTGATGTTGTTTGGATTAGTAATGCAAAAGATATTGTTAAATATCTCCCTAAAAGAAGCACACATTGGCTTTTGCCACTCTACTGTAGCCACTCCCCCTCTGACTCACACAGCACTACATTGGCTTTTGCTGCTCTACTGTAGCCACTCCCCTTCTCACTCACACAGCACTGTGAGTGAGACAAGGCGCCGTGAAGCTGAGGCAGACGACGAACACAGTGCCCCCAACTGCAGACTGTTCCCCCCACTCTCCTCTGGGAGGCGTTACAGGTCTCTCCGCACCGAACCAGCAGGTTCAGAGGAAGCCTATTTCCTGCAGCTGTCACCCTACTGAACTCTCCGAGTCAGTTCTGTTAGTGATAATGCAGGGATTAAAGTAAGCTGTGTTTCCACCAAGTGGAACAGTTCCGTTTGGGTCAAAGCTTAATAATAAATATCCATTAGGAACAGTACCAAAATAACTAACCCCCCAACTCTTCCATTCTTTGATACTTTTGCCTTTGGGGTACAGTGTGGTTAGACTGGCTCCACCCACAACAGTCAGCTGATTGCTTCCCGTCTAGTTGAGACAAACAGCCACAAACTGAGCAGGGAAAAAGAGCCGCTAGATATTCTGCATCGTGTTGTTGTCTCGCGTTCTATGTCGTCATTTGTGGTAAAACCTGGCCAATGCTACATGGCCAATGGGCACCGCTCACACCCCGCCGAACGCAAGCCTGACCCAGGACTTTACCATTCCAAACTGTGCCGTACTGTACCAGACCAAACATTACCTTCATGGAAACACAGCAATAGGGACAGACCAGGAATGAGGCCGGAAAACAAATCATCTGAGGAGATGCAGGAACCAGAAATAATATAATAGAAGAGTAAAATATAACAAAAAAAACTGATTCTTGGAGGGCGAGAATATAAGATGTGGTTTTGTGAAAAAAATACACACAGACTTGATGTTGAACGAACTGCAAAAGCACTGTAGCCTCGTGATTACTTTCATGAGAAATTTAACTACATTAACTTCTATTTCTACTTGATTTATCCAGCCTGTACGCTCCCTCTCCCTCCCCCTCTCTCTCTTTTTAATTTTTGGATGGATACTTGGCGCCGGGAACCTACTGTGTATGTATATATATATATATATATATATATATATATATGTGTGTTGCCCTAGTTTTTCTATAGCAGCACTTCCCTGAGAAGACCTGCTGGACTTGCACAAACAGCACGGTGTACAAATGCCATTAAAAGTAATTGTATTGCTCATGTTAACGAGTCACATGCGCACCTGTTCTTGTAAGCTCATAAATCGAACGTCTCTTCTTGGCCAAAAAATGATCACCGGACCTGCACGACTGCAGCGGCGGAAGAGCAGCTCCATGTCACACAGTGTTCGGCGTCCAGAGGATGCAACACCCGCTGATGCAGGTGGAGCAGCGAGCGAGCGAGTGGACTTATTCATATCTGCCCACTTCAGACATTCATACGTTCCTTTGGCGGCTTTCAGATTAATAAGAGCTGGCGGAGCAGCGTGGGCTGGCCCGCACTTTCACTCATTCTAACAGCCGTTTAATAAATGTGATTGCAAATGGAACTTGTCACTTGCACTGGGGAGAGCTGGCCAGTCAATACCTCAGCTGGCAGGTGCCTGGGGTCACATATAAGTCAGCAGGTGATGGATATGTATCCAATAATTGATGTAGGGCAGCAGTTATTGTCAGTTTGGCTCCAGCCTCTATTGCTTATTAAAAGCTGTTGGCCTTAAGTACCAGCTAGCCAATTACTGAGGAAGCGAGGTGACTGTTTGGAAGCCCGGACCCTTAGGCTCCCGGTAGAGAGAGAAGAAAAGGACTGCTCTATTGTTTTAGCATGTGTGTGTGTGTAACTCTGCGCGCGTGTTATATCTGAAATCTCGAGCATTTATTTTTTCAGCGCACTTCCTCCATGTTTTTTCTGACTGCATTGTTCTTCCAAAGTGGTTTTCCTCAAATGTGCGTTTACCGTAATAGAGCGCACATTAATCTGACGAGCGCCTCTCATCAGGTCACTGCCGAGCCAAAGCTATTGTTGCCGTTGACCTTGCAGGTTGTGGTCAGAGCCTGAGAAAAGCAGAGCGTGGCAACAACAGCGCTGCTCCTCGCTGACCCGCTGACCCCCGCGCTGCCTGGTTATTAATGAAGTGCAAAGTTTCACCACTTCCTCTGAGTTCAAGGTCAACTCATCTGGACATTCATTTGTTCTCTTACTGTTGTCCGTATCTCTGCGCAGAGAGGGGAATCTCGACATTTAGAAGGTCACAGGTCACAGAGGGACATCTGAGTGGGCGACAGTTGTTGTGAAACTAGCCTAATTTCTGGGAAATTGTTTTTATTTTTTGCCAAAAACAATCTGGGCAAGCACATTTTACACTAGAAAAATAATTTCATTTAAAAAACTTGACTTGATGAGATATTACAGCCACCAGTTACAAGTTAAAACAATTGTTTGCATGAAATCCCAACTGCTCCTTCTCCTGCTTTAAGGATATGTTAAATACACAAGTAAATTTCACTATCACAGATTGGTGTGTGTGTGTTTTTAAGTAAACATCTCTGACATGACATCATGTCAAAGTGCAGACTCCTCAATGACGACTGAAAAATGGAACTGGGAAAGAGAATGCATGCACAAAAAAATGTTCATTGAGTTAATGTTAAGGTTATGCCATTGATTAATAATAAATGAATATGCCATTGTTTCTTTTGCTTTTATTTTTATAGGTTATTATAGGTTTCATTTCTATCCTCATTGTGACCTTATTTAATTTATGATCGCTCTCTTTTATTGACGTATTTTGCTTCCTTTTTATTATTTTCTTTATTTTACATTTAAAATTAAATTTAAAAAAAAATTAAAATTTTGTATGCTTGTTATGCACCAATGACACCAGAACAAATTCCTTGTATGTGCAAATCGTACTTGGCAATAAAGCTCTTCTGATTCTGATTCTGATTCTGATTCTGATTTGAATTTATAGTTTCATATTTCCTTTTTATATTATATCATCATATCATATCATTTCTTTTAATATATTTTTCTACATCACAATGCCAGGGATGCTTTTCTTCGGAGCTGCCAAATACACTTTTCCCCAAAGACTGAAAGTAGAGTCATCATTGTGAATTTTAAAATAACTTAATTTGTCATACTTTTAGGTTAATTGAACTTACTTGAACTACAAAGTCTTTTTTTTATTTATTCGTTTCCAACTCTGTTCGATTTTTGTGAGTATAACAGCATCCATATGGGATGGGTTTTTATGAATTATAAATATGTAATAATATCAGTATTGGTATCAGCAGATATCCAAAACCAGGTATCAGAATCAGACTGAAATTGAAAAAAAAGTGAACGGTTGCATTTCTCCGTGAAACCCTGGTCATAGGAGCAGCATTGAATTGCATGTTACAGTAGCAACAGCACATTTCCCTATAACACAATCTCCCCACTTTATGCTCAGAGGGCGGGGAAACGCAGGAAAAGCCATAATAACGCTCACCGCTTCAGGCCCTAACCCTAAGACTACAGGGAGGGAGGGAGGGGAAAGTTTGGATGTGACCGTGGCGTGTAGTAATTGTAAAACTCAGAAAGAGCTGCTGAAGCAGAATTCTGACATGTAGCGCTGCTTTTCAGTTCTGATCAAAGGGTCCACCAGAGCAGCGGCTGATAACCCAATCAATTCACTCCTTTTGTTTTTCGCTGAATGATGCACGTTTAGCGCTAACCTCCAGGCAAAGAGTGAAGGGAAGAGAAGGAGGTGTGGGTGGGGGGGAGGAAGAGAAGGCAACAGGAAGAGGGTGTACAAGCTGTATTTGAAATCCAGGGGAAAAAAAGTTCTTAAAAAATAGAGGAAAAAATTAAATAAACTTAGCCGTTTGTTGGTGAGTTTGATGGATCTATAGAAAGGTATGAAGAGGTGCTGTGGGGGATGTGACGCGCGTGCGAGTTGATTAGAATATGAAATGTTTTAGCCAAGAATGGAGTAAAAAGGAAGAGAGATGGAGGAGGAGATTAAAAGATTACCTGTCTACCACTGTCGTCCTTCAGGAGCCAAGCGACTGTGTGGCAGACTGAACCCCCTCCTGCCTACGGAAGACAATGAGGGACAGAGCAGGAGGAGCGATGGAGTGTGCATTTGTGTAGATGAGAAAGAGATGGAGACAAGAGCAGAAGGGAAATACAAATGATTCTATTAAAGGAGGTGGTATTAAGATGGAGCGAGGGCGCGGGGGGAGCTAATCATTACAGTTTGCAATGAAAAAGCGGCTCCTCAGTCGCCAATCAATCAGTTAGTCACACAATCAATCAGTCTGTATTTAGCAGGGAGAAGGAAGAGACGTATGCAATTATGAAAGGCAGACACCCATGTCCTGCTTCCTGGGACATTGACTCACAAACATAATACATTATATTAGGTCCCGGTTTGGACCTATTATTATAATCCGTCCTCAGATTTAAGTACGACTGTTCACACTTTGTATTCCTCAGTGAATCAAAGCACTACTCACACTGCTGTAACATGTCCATGTGGGCCCCAGAACCGTTGTATTCAGGAGGTCCCAAGTGGATTTGTCCATGGTTTCCATGGTGGCCCCACTCGTGTTTGCCCCCATGAGCTTCCCATGTGAGGCCCATGTTACTGAGACCAGGACCTGCATCATTTACCTACTTAGGATCAGGTAGCCTTAAAACTCAGGAAGGATGTTAATACCAGGTCTGAATGGGTTCTTGTAGACCAGGGGTGTTAACCTCAAATGACCTTGGGCCAGTGAGCGTCAAGTCTGGCCAGGAGAGGGGCGGGTCCAGAGTAACTGTTGTGCGGGCAATATGAGCTAAAGCACATTGAGCTGTCCTTGTGTCTGATATGTGCTATACAAATAAAGCTGCCTTGACTTAAAATGATAACACAACATGTGTGTGTGATGTCACTATTAAGACATTCATGATGATATTTCACAGAAAAAAACATATTTTCCATTAAGCCGTTTTTCCATTTGTCAAAAGGGTGAATAGGAAAATTTCACCATCTTGTACTTTTCTATTTTTGGTCATTTTGACACAGCATTTGCTTCTCCAAAGAAGGGCTGAAGGGAAAGATCTCAACGTGAACCCCAACTGGACATTTGTGATTTCTCTCAACCCGTGTGTGTTTCAAAACTGTTGACGTTTCAAACTAAATGGAGAAGAAGATGAAGGCGTCACACCGCAAGGTTGTGTGTCTTCTTCACGTCCCTCATCAAAGTCTCCTCCATGGACTCCAGTAACCTCCTGCGAGGTGCTGGCCTGATGTGACGGATGGGGATTAGAAGACGCTAATGTGCGCGCGGGGGCCACTGACCTTCCACGGAGATTGACTTCACACCAGTAGAGATGGAAGCCGGTAAATCAGCGGGCTGCTCGTCCCAACGCATCACTCCCTCTGACACCGTCAACCTGTGACTGAAGCACATTAATCACAAACATGAGCCTCAACGCTGCAAGGTGGAGGTACAGCAATGTCCCGTCTATTGAACCATTTAGGACTATATGTTCTTGTTTTTTTATCTAAGGCTTGTGGAGGGCACTGGTCCTGATATGTTGATATGTGTAAAATATGTACAGTAGTGGCTATAGCACTGTTGCCTTAAAACAAAACGCTCTAGTTTTTCTATATAGCGTTAGTATGTTCTCCCTGTGTGCGCATGGATTCTCTCTTGGGGAAAGTACAGTTTCCTCCCACAGTCTCTTCCTAGTCTCTCTTACTCTACCTCTTGCCTTGCATCAACTGGGTTTGACCACCATGATCCCATGACCCTCATGTGAAGGATAAACCCTTAGTGTGTAAAAAGATGACCGCAATCCCAGTTCAAAACCTTTAAGGGTATAGTTGCCAAACTTTCTGAAGCACACACAGGTCCCCTTTACACCTGGGATTAAAATGCTCTGTGTTCGGATTGCAGTTGGATAGAGCCTGGTCTGGTTTGTTTTTCCCCTCTGGTCAAGACATTTTTGAGAGGAGTGGTGAGGCTTTTTCCGGTTTGTTTGACTAACTGCGCTGATTCCCTGTGTTTTTGGGTGGTGGTGGAGTAACAGACCCAAAGAAAGAGCAAACCACAGAACATTAACAGGGTTTGCAGCCCGCACATGGAAATGTAAGTTGTGAATAAACTGTTATCAGTGAAGCCAGTATTTCAATTGAGCCCGTTTGCTTACATCTCTGGTGACATTGTCATTTCATGACTTAATATAATACATTTCTTACCTATAGCCCCCATCTTAAAATGCATTTATTGTAAGTACATTCCCTGATTTCGATCTAAATCTCGCACTAATAATGCGTTATCTCTGCAGACAGAGGACAGCTTTTGTGGTTTTTATCTGTGTTCGTGGAAGCGTCTTTTGTTTGTAGTCTCTGGCAGACAGGCCTGGTTAGGGAGGTGGAACATCTGTGATAAATTTCACATCCAACCAAATGAGCTCTGGCACAGCAGAGGGCCCATGACAAACTTCCTGCATGTGCTAATATGAGGATGGATTTGGAGCCAGTCAAACACACACACACACACACACACACACGTATGCATTTAGACACCTAAACACACGCGTGTGTACGTGGCCACACACACACTCCACCATTATCCGCGAAGACGGATAACTCCTGTGATAGACACGTCTCAAAAGAACAAAGAACGACACGGAAATAAACAATGAATGACTTAAAATAGAGCGAAGCAAAAATAAAACTTCATCTATCTTTTCAAATCAAAGCAACTACACTGATAAAATGGCTCTGCAGGCAGTGTTGGTGGTGCTATCAGCAGTGGAGTAGTTTAGAGAAAAAACTCATTCAGTCTTATTGACCAGTGAAGGGCCCCACAGAGACTGCAGTCCCTTTATGGACTGACCCTCAGCATTTCAACACGCACAGGCCACAGGCTAGTGAGGACCAGGGGGCCATAACCCTCCCACAGGTCAGGGCCCTGACCCATTACCGCCGACCAAAGCCCACTCCCAAGCCCAAGGTGGCCCATTGCACTCAATACCCTTTTAATTGCATCGGGATGGTTTGCAACCTATCGATTAATACGTGTATTTATGTCGTCCCGGGCCCAGAGGCTACATTGTATTTCTGTGTGGCATATTCATTTATTTACCTATCTGTCCCGCCCCTCATGCATCATCCATATATCTATCCATCTCTCCTCGGAGAGCACTTCAATTCAAGGGCTCCCATAATTACTGCAGCCCTATAATTGAGTGCTTTGATTTAGGATTTTTCTGTTCCCTCTCCTCTGCCACTGCCATCACTCGCTCCACGCCTCTCCCAGGGAAAGACAGAAGGATGAGATATGGAAATAGAAAAATGGGAGATGGCGAGTTGAAGATACCCCCCCCCCCCCCCCCCCATTCTTACACACACACACACACACACACTCCCTCTCTTATCTGAATCTACTGTTTCTGTCATCCATGAGGGGAGGGGCAAGATGATAATTACTGAGGGAGATTCATGCAAATCGATGCCAAATTAAAGCATTATAAAGGCTTTTTATCAGCTTTTCTTTTCCAAATTGGAGGCGATAAAAACCCATTTGAGATGTGGGAGAAATGGCCCCGGTCCCTTCATTTAAGAAAAAAAAAAGGGGGGGGGGGGGGGAATTGTAATTATGTTAACACCAACAGAATCCAAAACCCCTTTTTTTCTACACTCACTGACTCATTCATAATTAATTAATTTCTCCACAAAAAAAGAACTGGGCAGGAAGAACAATGCTGTCCAGCACGTCCTCTCCCCTCCCTCTATTTTTAGAAAAATAAAAGTGGCGGGCTGCAGATATATTGTTGAGTATTGTGACAGAGGGCTCATTTCCATACCGAGCCGTACACTGGGATTCTCTGTTTCCTTAGCTTAGCTCCGTCTGCCTCGAGGCGGCAATAAAAGTGCCTCAGTTTTAGAAACAAAAGGTGGGCGGACAAGGACGGGATGGGATGGCGCGTGTGGAGCTATAGGCACAAGGCCTACAGAGACGTGGGGAGAGAGAGAGGAAGACAGAAAGACAGAAAGACAGAAAGACGCCCTTGACCGCAAACGTTTCCTTACGCCAAGAGGACAGAAACAAAAAGTGCGACAGTGTTTTTCTTTTTTCTTCGTTCCACACGCACACCACACAGACCTTAACTCTAGGTTGAAAAACGTGGAGTTCCTTGCATGTACGTACGTCACGGGCCGTCAGTCCGTAAAACCGAGTCTACAGTTCAAGGCTGTGAGTTTAAGGCAAAACAGGGAGAGCGAGAGAGAAAGACACAGACAGACGCAACACAGATAAGACCTCGCTGTCAGAGCGCCGGCTTTGACAGACACTCACCTCGGGGGCCGTCTCCTCCTCGCGTCTATTAGACGTTTCAACGTTTGCAAAGTGCGACTGCACCCGCACTCACACTCCCCTCCCCTCCACCTCCACCTCCACCTCACCTCAGTGTGATGGGACAGACGTGTGGCGGGTGAGTAGTGGGTGGTGATGGGGGGGGGGGGGGGGGAGTTTACTGCAGAGAGAGATAACCTGTCACTCCACAGGGTCTTTACACGTAACACATGGTCGACACATGTACATACGTCTTCCTCTGCAGCAGCTGTAGCCAGGCTGACGTGTGAATGTGCGAGAGCTTAACTGTCACGGCCTTTGTCAGTCACACGCGCCACGACTCTCAGACGATTGACAGGTAATGATGCAGTAAGTAGTCTTCACATAAAAGCAGGATTTTCTACCCGTTCATCATTATATTTCCACACAAAAACAAATACTGTTAAGGTAGGAGCCGATACCCAACACTGGCGAAAAGCGCTGGTTTGCATACGAGAAAAAGTGAATCGGATACGATCTGAAAAGCTTCAATATCACCACATAAATGCTTCATGAAGCAAAGACGGTTTATTTCTTCTCTGTAAGGAACATAGTATTTGTTGTACAGTTGCAGTGTTGTGTTTTTGAAAGGGCTGGCATCAGCACAGATATCATTGTGTTCATTTGAGGAAAACTGGACTTTGAAAAACACGTTTCTCAAAGTCGGCCTAACACACACAGACAGTGGGGTTGGAAGATGAATGAATGAATGAATGAATGAATGAATGTTATTTTGGTTAGCTTTGTTGTTATTTTTGTAAAAAATCAATGACCGAAAAAGGAATAGGCAGAAGCTCAAGGCTTATTTTTGCCTTAACCTTTACAATTAATGGAATAACCTAGAATATCAGCAAATGCGCCACAAAACCTAAATTGTGCGACAAAAAGCGACAAACAAATCCACAACATCAGTCCACATGAACACATTTTCTTAATTTAAATGATAATGAAAAGAACACAATTTTAACTTATGTCTGAGCTCATGCCATAGTTTGACACATCTATAGTTATTATTATTCAAGTTTGTTCTCACTTAAACAAATTTAAATATATAAATGTTATTTTTTTTTTATGTTCACAAATCTAAATAATATTGCAAATACAAACTTTATCATTCAATAAATCATCAGATGTGTTTCTATCCACAGGTCCTCGAGTGGCAGAATCTCTAATCGTCCCATTTTCATATAGAGAACCAATACACTACTTTTGGAAAACTCGTTTTCGTCGTCGTCATCTTCCTCGTCTTGTGTTTGGGTGACGATTTTTATTTTCTTTCCTTTGTCGCCCTGGCTTTCTTCTTTCTGTCTCTGTGTCTGTGATTGTATACATTATAATGTATACTTACATTAAAGCTTTATTTAAAACATGTCGTATCCACATTCTCACCATCTTGGTCGGTGGCTCCACTAACTTTTGTTTTTTGACATGTAGCATGTGGAAATGACAACCTTTCAACTGAAGTCCTTATGCAACACTTAATGTGAAGCTAATTAGCTCTTGGCTGTCTTCAGTTATTAAGTGTAGAAACAGTGGGAACGATCCCACGAACACACTCACAGAAAACACAACATTAGACGTGTTTTAATTACAACAACACGTTTGTTTTGAGTAAAACTTCGTGTTTCACCAGAGGACTGCATTTTGTTTTGTAGAAATGACTACATGACTAATCTTAAGACCTTATATGAACTCTGCGTGGAGACGTCAACAGCAGCAGCCAGAAGTCACTGTACAGCTAATCCAGGTTAATGTGCTGTTGACAACAGCCCAGTAAGACAGGAGGAGGAGGAGGAGGAGGAGGAGGAGGAGGAGGAAGAGGAGTGGGTCAGGGCTAAGCGAGTGATGAGTAATGAAGAGGAGGATAGAAAACAAGAAAGAATCCAGTAAGAGGCCATGAGAGCATATGAGACAGATGTGTGTGTGTGGGGGGGGGGGGGGGGGGGGGGGAGAATTAGAGCAAAGTGCAGTCAACATTTAAGAAGGAGGTTAAGGGGAGATGTGTGCATGTGTGGTTTTCGTGGCGAGGAGCGGTGCTGTGCAAACACGAGCCTGCTGGGCAGAGAGACTGAGGGGAAAGCTGGTGAACCAGTGTGGAGCTGCAGGGAGCCTCATTAGACCCAGCAGGAGCCTCACTTTGCCTCATCACTTCTGGCCGTACTGGGAACAACCACTGCTTACTACTGCACACACACACACACACATAACGATGTTAGCACAGTGTGTGTGACCATCTCTGCATCAGGTCTTTATGGCGCCATGATGTGTTTTAGTGTGAAAGTTAAATTAAAATACTTTTTTTTATAAAATAATCATTTTATTAGAGCTTTTTAATATTATATATTATCAATGATCATATTTGCACAGATTTATAGTTGTTAGGTTTGAGATCGTTTCTTCATATCATGCATTTCTAGTCTAAACCAGTCGCTGCATTTACACATAACAAAGAAACAGGTTGACACTGACATGTATCTCAATATTGCACATTTTGTACTACATCTAATGCCTTATTAATAGTAATAATAATAATAATAATAATAATGATAATAATGGGTTTTAGAGCAATATTCATTTATATTCTGAGAATTATATGGGATTAATTAATGAATTAATTAACCCTAACTCTAGTCTAATTAGGGACGATTTAGGCACTGGGGATCAAACTGCCAACCTTCTGATGGATGGATGAACAACTTGAACTCCAGGAACTAAACAAACAGTCAACACCATACTCACACACAACTGTAGCGAATTAGCTTAGCATCAAATGTAGAAACAGTGGGAAGCAGACTGAGCATAAGCGACAAAATCCTCATCACGAACTCTTCTGAAGCTCACAAACCAAAGCTGTGTTATTTTTGCGTTTAATTCCAACAAACAAATGATTTGCTTTAAATAAAACTTCACTTCTCCACTGTCACCCGTTCATTTGAACCCATCATTAGGCAGTGGCTGTAGTAGAGAGTCACTGCCTTAATGAGGGCCAGGAAATGAGCGGAGAGGGAGTTGGGGAATGACATGCAGGTTTATGGTCGGTGCCATCAGGGCAGAGGCAGGTCACACTCTTTGTTGGCTGGACACAGGGACTTCCTGGAGTGTCGGCTGAGTGCCTGGCAAACGCAGCGTGGCAGAACTCCAGGAAGTCACTGTGCCGGGCCAAGAATGAACCCAGTACATCAAACCCTTGTTAAACCTGTCCCTTTTACACTTATTTACATTTTTAGATGTTGTTATTTGTATAAAAACATAATACACAAGAGGTAGTTACCATTAGAGATGACTTTTCTCTTTCCGATATGGTAACGGTTTTAATTAACTTCATCAGTATTCAGCCCAGGAGATGATGTTATTTCTCTCTTGCTCCTCCATTGACACACTTGTTACTATCACATGAAGTTACATGGCCTGGAAAAGAAATAAACAATAAACAAGAAATAAACATCGAGTTCATGGAATGATTGCGACCACTGTTCTCCTGAAATAGAATTATCTTAACATGACACATCTTTAAGTTCAAATCTGGTTTGTTTCTTGATTTAATCTATATCTGAATTTGATATATTATTATAGTCTGACACACATTTCTGTGCACGAGCAGTCGTTTCCATGACGCCCAGTAACTTTTTACAAGATAACATAAGATATGATGTACTTTTATTGATCCAACATCGTGGAAATTCACATGAACAGCGGTTATAAAATATAGAAGAAGCAAAATGTAGACACATTTTTGGACAAATAAGATAAACAAAAGGATATATGTATAATAGAAATGCAATAATAGAGACAGTGTAAATGTTATAGTGTGTGCAGGTTTTTTTTTAATGCAGTATGTGCAAAAAGCTGGCATTCATAAGAATGTGGGTGCTGTTGTGTCACCTGATGTCTGATGGCTGATAAAACAAAGGAGGTCCCAGCTGTGCCCGACAATGCCAAAGGTGTTAATCCTTTAAAAATCCTGCTCATCGCGGCTAATTCTAGTGTGAAAGAGGCTCCAGAGGACGACTCGGTGCGTATCGAGATACACGGGGCTACACAATGAGTCAGATGGATTGAAGAGCAGGGTTCCCACACCTCGATTGACACCAAATTCAAGGACTTTTCAAGGACCAATTCCTTCAATTCAAGGACCAAATGTGCTGACACAGTTTAAGACAGGAGGGGTAACTTGTAAGAGACTTTTCGCCCATGGTGTTTACTTTTAGACTTTTTAGACGTCGTGCAATTTGCGTCACGTTACTAACTCATTGTTCTGCATGGAATCGTGGAATCATTTAGTTTGACCCCCCCTGCTCTACATGGCATTTTACAGTAGTTTTTGTACAGTTTCATTTACCAGCAGTAGCAAAAAAAAAAAAAAAAAATCCAAATTATGCCGAACCCTACGCACAGGAAAGGGAAGCTCACCGAGGGACAAGAGTCTGTGGGAGATGGTTTAATGAGCGGAGGGCTAGTGACTAATAGTGTGAAACATAAAGGCTTTTTAATCAAAGTTGCGTGTGACCGCACATATAACACAAGCATGAACACACTCAGTCAAAACAAGGCTCATCAGCCCACCAACAGCAGCTCTCCTCAGGGCCACAGATCCAGGAACATCAATCAGGACTGGCAGGAAAACGAGGCTTGAGGAAATGAAGAGAAGAATGGCAGACCAGAGAGAGAGAGAGGGAGAGAGGGAGGGAGGGAGAGAGAGAGGGAGGGAGGAAGACGACATAAAGAGAGAGAGAGATAGTGGAGAAACAAAAACAGGCAGGAAATACAGAGAGGAAGTACTGATAAGCATCAGGAAGGAAGGAAGGAAGGAAGAGGTGAAAGGATGGAGTGGTGAAAGTGAGGTGAGGGCACGGAGGAGCAATCTGAGAGAGAGAGAGTGAGAGAGAGAGAGAGAGAGAATTAAATAAAAATGCAATAAAGCAGCCAGTGTGAAATCAATCTGCTTAGAGTTTTGTTTAATAAAAATTCATGAAGGGCTGGTGGCCGAGAGCTCACGAGAAATATTGGTGGCAATGTGGGGGAAGCCAAACTTGGCCTCTCTGTTGATCATGTGTGTGTGTGTGTGTGTGTGTGTTTGCTTTCGGCTGTTTATCTGTTTGTTTTGACATCAGTGTGAGTTACAGAGCTGCAGCAGGTCCATGAAAGAGGAGGACAAAGAAGAAGACGATTGAAGGTCTTCATAATAACAGCCGTCCTACAGTGGAGAGGAGGAAAAGGAACTGGGCTGTAAGTCACCGTGTGTGTGTGTGTGTGTGTGTGTGTCACTGCCCATCTTCTCTGTATCTGCCCTCTCTCTCTCTCTCTCTCTCTCTCTCTCTCTCTCTCATACTCGTAGTTTCTCATCAAGACCTCAGAGTGTGAGGTATGGCAGGGTTATACTAACGTGGTGTAAATCTCGGTCTTGTCAAGTCCGGACTGGTCAGAAGTTTATGTGCTGGCTCGGAGGCTGATGCCAGATGTCTGTATGCCAGTATGATGCATGGTCAGTGTCCATCTGTGTCCATCTGTGGGCCACTGTCCTTCTTGTCCCCACCCACCTCTGTGCTGCTGCTGGATCCAGAGAGACGGCCGTGAAACATGATCACAGCGAGCAGAAGAGGACGCAGTGATTTTGTGAGCAGATTTTGTGGTTCGCTTTTGGTAAATTATGGACTCAGACTAGATTTACCAAGAGGTCCCTCACTCAGGTCTGATAGTTCTGCTGGACAGATCCAGTTTTCAGATGAAGGGTGCAGCCTACTCAAAGACCATCATCAACAACAACAACCAGAAAACACCTAAACTTTAAAACAGCTTTAAAGGGCCTTAACAATGCTAAATGCAGCTTTACTGTCTCTTTTTTTTTTTACTTACTTACCGACTTGTTTGCACAAATAAATACACAATGAAATAAGTTGGTAGAACAAAACATGCCAAAGGTCACGAGGGGAGAACGCTTCTGCTAAGCACTACTGACAGGATCCAGCTGCAGGGAAGCCCCTGATGCACCCATCCTCTAAAAGGTCTTTCACCATGAATACACACACACACACACACACACACAATCTGGTTTCCATGTCTTCAAAGGACATTACGTTGACTTACATAAATCTCCTGGAGACTTACTCTAAACTTACTAAACTTAATATAACATGAGGAATTCCTGGAACACACACACTGAAAGAGAGTGAAAGCTTGTGCTTTGTTTTGGCAACCCTCCCTTTATCCTCAAGCCAGAATGCACTTGTGTTAACTCTGACTGTTAACGTGTTTTTTGTTTGTTTTCTTATTTTTTGGTACCTCATTAAGGGAAATTCCCCTCTGCATTTAAGCCGTCCTCGACTGGGAACCGTCCGGGAATTAGGAGCAGTGGGCAGCCGCTGAGCAGTGCCCGTGGAGCGATGGGTGTTGGGTGCCTTGCTCAGGGTTGGGGTTTTTGACCTGGCAAGGATTGGACCCAGCTTACAAGCTCAGCTCCCTCTCCACTTGGCCCTGGGCTGCCTAAAGTATTTTAGTTGCTTCCTGATCTAACCTACCACACTTCTGTTTACCTGCCAAGCCTGATAACAGTCTGCCAGACAGGCCTGAAGGTCATATAAGAGGGGTCAGAGGTCAGGATACAGTAGTGGTTTGGTATTTACAGGCATAAGATATAAGGGTCAGGGCCAAGACAATTTAGATAAGAACTCTTTATCTGTGTCCCCCTTCCCTCTTTTCTCTGCTGCCCTCGTTCTCTTTTCGAGCACGGAAGGTAGAGCCACGTCTTGAACTTCCTGTTCTGAACCTTGTGGCTTTTGGAGCAAGACGAAAACAAAGTTTGATCATCATTTACGTTGTAGCGTTTATAAACAGTGTTATACAGTACGCAACAGGCTTTCCTTTCTAAATATCTGTGTCCTATGGGAACACACGCAGCTCGTCTTCCTCAAGGCCAAACTGTGCCGTTGACGCTAGAGAGAGAGAGAGAGGTTGAGAGAGAGAGAGAGAGAGAGAGAGAGATTGTCACCATTCATGACAAAAGTTTATTTTAATGATGTTTGAAGTTGTGCGCCTGTACCTATTATTATGCTTCTATTGTTCAGAAGCCACAATACATGTCATATTCGAAATAGTAATTGCTCACTTTGTTTAAATCCTTTTACTTCTAATACTTAAGTACATTTTATATCAGAAATTACTTTTGAAACTTAAGTACAGTAAATGTCAGGTACTTTAAGATTTTTACTCTTTTTAATATTCTAAAAGGTGACTTTAATTTCTACCAAAGTCTTTTTCTGGTTAGATACTTATACTTTTACTCCAGTATCGCTTTCAAGTACTTTATACAAGACTGCTTATAGCTATTACCATCATACATAAGCATACTTGTTATATGGGACTGAACTGTTACATTGAAATTGACACCACATCTGTAATCTGGCTCAGATTCAGATTAAAATTCAGTGTGTGATCCTGCATATAACGATTTTGTTCATATCCAATGAGTTGTTTTTTTAAAAAGATTTTTTTTACAGTTTTGCCCACTATAACTTAGTGACTTGTCTGATCATGTTTTGTGACTTCATCAGTGGGTAGATTCTGACTTGAGTGATCATCTATACGTCAAAAACAGGACAAACCTACAGATAAACCAACGCCGATGAAACAACATAACCTCCTTGGTGGATCCAAGGTTACAGGCACCGAAAAACTTCCATTCACTTTCATCACTTTTCTTGCACAGTGTATTTTCAGTAGTACTGCTCGTCTCCAGATTCTTCTTCTGCCTCTGCACCAATATTTCAAGGCGGGAAAATTGGCTTTTTTCCTGCCCCTTATTATTTTTTGAAAATATTCACACCGAACACGAAGCAAACCTTTCACTTGGTGAGATCTCATACGATTCTTCACTTCTGAAGTTAATGGCGCCCAGAGTCTATAACAGTGCTCCACACAAACACCGTAGCAACATGTCTATGGTTCAATGTTAAACATCCTCAGTGACCTTTAAACTCACTTGAAATGGATTTGGTGTGGTACTGTACTGTATACACATGTACTGTATGCACGCTTTATTATCCATGACTCTCTTCTTCCTACCGTCTCCCCAACTGTCCCACACATGTCTCCCATGTAACTCCATCCTGTCTCTGCAGCCGGCTCCTGCAGCCTGCACGCTCCTTCCTTCCTTTCCTATTGTCAGAGAAGGCTGGGGGGAATCCCTGCTCGAGGAAATGAGGCCCTCTCTGAAATCCTTGCGATCTCCAGTGTCCTCACTTCTCCTCACACTGTCCCAAAGTCGGAGTTCACGTGAGTGTGGAGCCTGAGAGGTGAAGGACGGGACACTGTCCTGCCACTGTCATGCAGCGGTGCGTGCACACAACCACATTATGTAATGACACAACTAATGACACGATTACTCGATGAATCGATTGCTAAATGAATCGGCAACTATTTTGATAATCAAGCTTTTTTTTCATGATTAAAAGAAGATTTCTGATCGTTTTAGCTTCCTAAATGTGAACGTTGTCTGGTTTCTTTGCTCCGTATATACAAAGAAATCATTAAAAACGGAATCATTTTGGTTTGTGGACAAAACGAGACATTCGAGAACATCATTTCCACGTTTGACAAACACGGATCAGCATTTTCTGACATTTTATGGACCAAACGATTACTCATTACTAATGAAAGATGAATCGATTATGAAAATAATCATCAGTTGCAGCTCTAATGCTAATACTAACTCATCTGAGAAAGATGAAAGTGGAAACAGACAAAGCCTAATGAATGCAGCAGGTTGCTCCCTGACAGCAGCAGTGAATAAGACTCAGTACTATTAATTGGCACAATGGCTTGATACGCTTTACTTCCCCTTCACTTCATATTTTGAAACCCTCCGTTTCTGGACACGACGTTTTTCTCGTCTCCCTCCGTTTTTATCTGCCAAGAAACCCAAAACTCTCACTTTCCCTGTCATTAACCAGACCGCTGCCCCGTCTCCATCTCAATGTCTTTGTCTCCACCAGCTGTTCAGGACAGTGTGTAGGTATGTGGTAGCTTTGCGCTAATAGCAGGAGGGTAATTGTCTCCGACCGTAATGCGTCGTGGTCTAACATCAAAACAGGACCACTCGGCTTCTCCCGCTGTGTCCCGGCTCCACCTGAGAGAGACAGCGGTCCACCTCTGCACATGTTGTTGCTATTAGGTTCTCGTAAATTAAGAAACGGGGGGAAAGAGCGGAGCCGACAAAGGGATTCAACTTTGCGTCACTGCCAAGATCATTTTAATAGTTTTTCTCTGAGTACACTCCCACACACATATTTGCCTTCAACTCCTTTTGGCAGGCCCAACTTTAAGAGCATAAGGAGAAGGAACGAGACCCCCTCCTTCCACCTGGGCAATTAAAGTGGAAGCCAATTAAAATGAGTGTAATCGTCCCTACCGGGTGAGTTGTTAAACAAGATGGGGGTTATTGTCCTTGGAGGAAATGGCCCAGAACTCGAGACATTTTTTGCTCCTCTGTTTGGTGCACCTGCCCCTCCTGTGCTGCGCTTCCTCCTGCACAAACTTTTCTTTTCTTCTTTATCTTTTTTAGGTAAAAAAACATAACACACACATTTCTCATTTCTTTTGAAAAGTCGTGTGACCCTTTGAAGGGGCTATGGGAAAAGAAAACAATACATTGGCCAAGTTTAGTCGGGAGGGGAAAAAAAATGAAAATGGATGAATTCCCACCTCAAATACAGGCCACATACACCCTGGAGAGTATGTGAGTGTGAGACGAAGAAGGCCCAGTTCTAGTTCCAGTCCTCCAACCATCGCCTACTTAATTACCCTCATGTAACACATGTGTACTACAATACTATGTTTACACCGTAGAGGACCGATGGCATTTGAAAATAATATAAATAATATAAAAAAAACAACAACACCAACAACCATCTGGTCATGCACAGCGAGTATATTATGACAGTTTCTCCGCTGTAAGGTGTGATAGTGTGTGAGCAGCATGTGTGAATACATCACTCTCAGCCTTTAATGTCTCAATCTCAGGAGATTAAGGGCCTAATCAAGCCAGCGTCTGCCCTAATGGGGGGAAATTGAAAGATAGATATGGTACTTTACACAGCTGATTAACCAGCAGACTGTGTGTGTCTGTGTGTGTGTGTGTGCGTGTGTGTTGTAAGAAGCTTTGAGCACAAACACATTAAGATGACCGTGTTAGTCTTGCACGAAACAATCCAAATAATAATTGAATATTTGGGTTTGTTTGCACACACAAACAGATCTACACGTATAGTCGGCATATGCTAAGTGACAGAAGCATATATGGAGCGGTGGTGTAGCGCTGTAGCCGCGTTTGCATGTGCAGACGTGCACTATGACGTTTAGTTGGACTACTGCCTTTGTGCCACCGTACAAGCGCTAGCAGAGGAATCAATTTATTGAATGAAACGTCCACCTCCAATTCTACTACTACTAGCAGGAGCAGCGCTTCTTAGTAAGCTGGTTTAGCGAGCAGCTAGTTGTTAGCATATTGAGTTCCTGTCTGAGTATTCCTACCATTTTCCTCATCAGTCCCAGGACGCTACACTAGGTGGCAATACTCCCTACGCCCTTTCTACTTGTTAGGGTTAGGCAGTTTCCAGTTTAGCTTGTGGCTAGTTGTTAGCTTGTCAAGTGTCTCCCTGCCACCCACAAATTTTACAATAGCCAATTCTTGAAGCTGTCAGGAAATAAAATTGGTCTCCTCACCAGTCCAAAAAATGGCAGTACTGCTCCTTTACGATTGATAGTTTTAGGCAATTTCCAGTTTAGCTTGTGGCTAGGTGTTAGCACCTCAAACTCTATTTTGAGCCTCCTGCCATCCATTACCTTAAAAATAACAAAATGTTTAAGCTGACCGGAAATAAAATCAGTTCTTCACATTAGTCCAAAGATGTGCCTGCCTCTGCTACGCTATGCTAGATAGCATTAAGCAGTTTCCAATTTAGCTTGTGGCAAGTTGTTAGCATGTCGCGCACCATTCAGTGTCTTTCATAAATACGACCTATGTTTTAGACTTTAGAGGCAAACACTGGCCTGATAGGCAGAGGTTTTGTGATCATTTAATTATTGTAACATAATCGTAGAGTATCAACGTATCAGTCATACAATAGATTTCCATATTGATATTTTGTCACAACTTACTGGCCAGCCAATCCATAATATCTTATTACCCCTGTAGATTTATTAGTAGTATTGTATATGGCAGCCAGTAGGCTATATGTTAATTATAACATAACCAAACACTGTTAATATTATATTTGCAACATATTGTCACATTTTTTAGCCTTTACAAGTTAATTTGTACTGTGACCCTGTCTTGGGTCGTATATCACACACAAAAATGAAATTAAAACACAAAACCTTGTCACTTAAATATGAATATTAACACTGAAGCCTTAAAATAAGTGCTAAATATTTCTTTATCCATTTATTAGCCGTTACATAACACTGACACTGTAAACAATCAGACCTCCAGGGTTACAGTTTAGCTTGTGGCGAAAATGTGAGTGAAATCATTGAACGTTTGATGGATGAGCGTGAGCCCAAAAAATTTTATCTTGATTGAGGGATAACTGCTGTGTCAATAACAAGTGTTTGATAGATCGCTAATAAGTGCGACTGAGCCTGTAACAAGTGAGCAGTGTGTGTGTGTGTGTGTGTCAGCGGGGACCTGTCAACCATCAGCCTTATCAGCTGGGTGAGAGGTCTGCATGGCGTCGCTGAATATCTCCTCACCTCCCCGTGCAGACACAGCGGTGTCACAGCACATCCTCTCCCCCGGGGCGGGCGGGGCGGGGGGGCTAAAGAGGAGGCTGCGCACTTTATGAGGCGCAAGGAAGAAACATATGGACAGAGGACAGGCGAGGAAATGGCTTCTACGTATGTGACGCGCGGTGGGAGTGTGTGGAAGGGCGAGTGTGAGAGTGGCAGAGTGTGCACGCGAGGTGTGAGCGGGTGCAAAAAAAGCAAGTGTTTTTGGATCCATAGGTGCTGAAAATGTGGGGGTCTGCAAGACAAGACTGTGTGTGTGTGTGTGTGGCAGAGACACACGGAGAGCAGTGGCCTATGCAGTGTGGTGGAACTTCTCTCCTCTCAGCGCATTTGGTTGGGTCCCATTCTTCATTAACTCCATTAACAGATGAGCTGCGGCGATTAGCGGAGCTTCCCGCTGATTCAGCTCTCAACCCCCCCCCCCCCCCACACACACACACACACACACCCCTCTACCCTCCACCCACTCTCCTTCTTCTCCAGCCCTCTGTCGCTGCCTCATTCCAACACTCCTCCCTCTACCTCCTCACATCTGGGAGGGGAGGGTTTGGGTACGTGAGGCCGACGTCACGGGGGTGTTCTGTTGTGTACGAGCACAAAAAACATTATGTAAACATAATCTATGTTTTCCCAATCGAAAGAGGTTCCATAGTTTGCCGCGTGCGCCGCAGTAAAGGAAACCCTCCGTGTCTGCACAGAGGGTCATAAAGCTGCTTATCCCTCCCTGCAGTGCCTCTTTATTCAGCTAACCATTTTTACTGCTCCGTGCCATCTTATAGCCCACTACCTCTCCAGCGGGCACTGCCAAGGGGGCTGTCAGTCTGCGCACACTTTGCCATTAGCCACGGCAGGCTCTTTAGCCAAGAGGAAAAGGGAAAACGGGCACCGATTGCCAAAGGTACTTTAGTAAAGGGAGGGTGGGGGGGGGGAGTTGGAGTAGAAATAAACAAAGAAACAGACAGACAGAGAAGGTTTTTTGTTTTTTTTCCTTTTTTATTTCCCAGCATCTGTTCCATAATAGCCCCAATTAACAGATTAATTGGACTCACATTCCTCTCCTCTCCCTCCTCCCTGCCTCCATCATTATACGTAGACTCGCAAGGAACTGAAGACATGGCGGCGTGTCACGCTGCTGTTGACAGACGGTGCCAGCACAGCAGCCATTTGGAGCCTCTTAAAGGGAGAGTCCGCGCTGGAGTGTGGTTGTAAGAGGCGGCGCTGACTGTGACGGACGCAGCACCTGTAATTTACTTACACTTTAGGCTTATTTCATAAAAAAAAAACATCTATACCTGCCTACGTTTGTGTATTATAACTTTATTATTATTATATAAACCTCCCACATTCAACACTACTAAGAGCTAGTAAGATAGTCTTAGTCGGACTGTGGCCTTGGCTCGATTAAACGTTGTGTTTTTAGCCTTTAGCTTTAGCTACTGCTCTACTGTGTGTGACAGGAGAGTTAAAAGACAGGCAGCAGTGGATTAAAACCTGTGGGCCGTGACGGAAGATGTCTGTCCGTTTTCTTTGGATGTGAAATAACAAAGCGACACAAACTTTAGCGTTCAGGAAAAAGGCGATATATAACAGCAAGATAAAGTGGCACATATATATATATATATATATATATATATATATATATATACAACCATCGTGTACACAGGTGTGTAGACAAACCTCTCTGACTGAAAACCCCGAGAGTCGCAGACGACTGTCTGACTTTTCATCAGATTTAAATCATGCAACAAAGTAACTGCCAGTCAGAAAACCTCTCAACAACAACACAACAACAACAACAAGGCTTCAGAATGCATCAATAGAGCTTTCTTAAAGATGGATCAGGACACACACCTCACTTTTTGTTCCTCTTCATCCTTAGTGCTCTCTGGTTTTGCATCATGAAATTAGTGTGTGACAGTTGACTGAAGTGGGGCTGTTTTTGTGTGTGTGTGTGTGTGTGTGTGCAAATGCTCATTTACATATGCCTTTGGATGTTGATGTCTGACTGTCTGTTCACACGCGTGTGTGCATCTTCTTGTGTTAACGAGAGCCTGAGCTGTGGCCCGGGGACCGCGCTCCTCTCTGCCCTCTCTGACACGAGGCACTCGCCATAAATTATTGACACTCTCCGACTCTATCTTCTCCTTTTCTCCTGATCCGTCTCTTTCTTCCTGCCCAGACACACACACACTTGAAAGGGAAAAAAAAAATAATCTACCTGTGTTTCCTTTCACAGAGCCACATGTGTGTGTGTGTGTGTGTGTGAGAGGCCCGCTGATTGAAGAACTTCCACTTCTTCCTTCTTTTTTTTTATCCGCATTTCACATCACAGAGCCGACTCACAGCACCTCACGCAGAGAGCTCGCAAACCTACCTACAAATTCATTTCACCTCCATTTTCCATCAACCTCAACCTGTTTCACCGCCTCTCTCCGACACTTCTTCACACCCAAGATGAGAGGAGCCGTGCCATCTGGCTGCATGTCAAAATAATATCATTTAATTTGTTCTAAGATTAAATGGGTTCTTTTCACTGGGAAGTACTAACCACACTGTGTTTACGGGGGCTTTCTACACGAGAAAACGATCTTTCTTTGTCTCCCTCGTCTTTGTCTTGTCCTGACTGTCTGGGGCCGTTTTCAGACAGTGGGCACCTTTCAACATAAGCTCACATTATTAGGATCCAAAACACAATAAAGGCTCTGAACAATAGAGAAAGAGAGGCATTGGACAGTGTGTGTGTGTGTGTGTGGGGGGGGGGGGGGGGGGGGGGGGGGGGGGTGATGGAGCAGCAGCTTCTCATTCTTCCAGTGACTTGTGCCGCTCTCGTACATGAATAAGAGGCATGGCTAAACGTGCTGCATAATTTGTACTTTTAATGGCAGAGCCTTCCATTTCTGTGACACGACTTAATCAATAACCCGGCCTGTCGCGGTCTCAGCCCAGACTCGGCTGGCGTTTTATTAATTTTGAACAGGCACACTAACTAGGCGTCTGCTAGCGTGAGGCATTTCACACGGGATAATAGGCACCGTGGATTGATAGGTTCATTCCATGTGCTTTCAAACCCTCATCCCTCTCTTTCCCCCCCCCTCCCCTCTATCTCTCCAGCCCCTTTATCTCTCCCTCTATCTCACCCTTTCTTTACCTCTTTCTGTCAAAGAGTGATTTAGGGACGGCTCTGTGACGTGAGAGGAGGGAGAGATGGATAAATAAGAAGGGAAGAGGGGATAAATAAAGAAGTGGATGGAACGAGAACCGGGTTGTGACGGAGACTTCTTGTCTGGATAATAGAGAGCCGTGACCTGCGAGCGTCCACGGTAACACCGCACCTGTCTGTGAGGGAGAGTGGAATCACGCCTGGGCCTTAAGTGTCCGCTCGTCTTGTTATAAATGAGTAGCAAAGAATAAAGAATAAAAACCGAAGAATAAAGGGATGGAATGCAGTAAACACACACACACACACACACACAGATGAAGTATGCAGAGAGAGAGAGAGAGAGAGAGAGAGAATACATTAGCGAGCCAGACTCTCCGATCTGTCACCCTTTGACATCGATCAATTGGACAGTGTGCAGACCCACAATGACATCACTTAAAAAGAGCAAAGCACACAGCAGGCGGCCAAATGACTTCAACTGTGGCTCAGCAATTATGGCCAAAAATGGTCATCACAATAAATAATTTACACAAAACCAGTTCACTGTAGTTTCAAAGAATTACTTAAAGCTGCTGCTGTTAGTTATGTTATCCCCGTCCGTCTCCATCGCCTTGTGAACTTTTCGGAGGAGGAGGAAACTATGTACACAGTGGCTCTAAAAGTGTGGGTCGGGACCCATGAGATATGAAATTTAAATTTCCCCCAACCTTTTAGCACTGACATTTGTGTGTATATGTTTTAAATAACATGCATAAAATCAGTCTTGTATAAAGTACTTTTGTACAAGTATCTTACCAGAAAATGACTTTGGTAGAAGTTAAAGTTGCCTTTTAGAATATGACTTGAGTAAAAGTCTTAAAGTACCTGACATTTACTGTACTTAAGTATAAAAAGTCATTTTCTGACTTTTATTTTGTAGTAACGAAGACGGTTAAGGGAAATGTATCAGAATAAAAGTAAAAGTTGTCAGAAATATAAATAATAAAGTAAAGTACAGAGATGTGAAAATTCTACTTACTTAAGTATTTGTACCTTGTTACATTGCAACACTGCATTAAATAAAGCTAGTACTTCATTTACCACAAAATTCCTCAGCTCCTCTCTGATTACATATACTTATATCTACAGTAGAACAGTATTTCTATAACCATGTAACTGAGGGATTTCACTGACACGGTTAAACCTCGCCTTTCACCCTGTGTCAGCTGGGATTGCCTCCAATGATCCGCGACCCTCATAGTGAGGATAAAGCAGTAGACAATGGATGGACGGGTGACTTCACTAACAGCCGTGTTATGCAAAGAAACATTTGACAAATCTGAGGTGAACCGTTGAAAGACGTGGTCATGTGTTATTCCATAAAGGGTGGTTTCCCTCAGAAGTGATTTAGGCCCATTCAGACCTGGAATTAACGTCCGTCCTCGGGGATCTGATTACATGCGGACAGCCTCAAGTATGACTGTTCACATCTGGTGTTAAAACGTGTCGGTGTGACCACATGAGATCAGATCTGGCTTCCCCTGACGTGTATTCAAATACACACTGGACATGATTAGCGTGTGTGTTATGAACTCATTATGTTTTTAATGAGTCTGACTGTACAGATGGGTCTAGTGATGTCAGTGTGTTTGTGCGTCTGTGCACTCTACTCACGCTGCTGTGACATGGGACTTTTGTTTATGCTGTGGCTGTGGACGATTGCCCCTCTCTCGTCTATTTGCCATGCCAATTTGCCCCCGGGGTGATACCCACAACCTCAAACAGCTCCTGGTGGCTGTGTCTGTGAATGTACACGTCACACAGAGGAACTGAAATAACGTGGCTTTGGTTCCCGGCTCCGCTAGTCGGACAAGACACTTGTTGCTCCTGGCGGCTGCGCCTTCAGTGGGTGAAAGTGGGCAAAACCTGTAGTGTAAAGGAGCTTTGAGTGGTCGTCAAGACGAGAAAAGCACAATATAAATACAGACCATTTACCAGTTTAAGGAAGTTTACCGATTAGCATTAGCTTTGTATTACTAGAACAGGGCTAGTATTTTTGAAAATGTGTGCTTCCCAACCTCAGTTTCCCCTGAGACGAGAACTATCTTCATTCTTTTCTTTGTTACGTGTCCACCAGTGACACTTGGTCCTGTTAGCGTAACTGTTAGCAAAGATGGCGGACACTGTTTATATTCTGGGAATGAGGTCCCGCCCCCCTACGAGTGGCTCTAAAAAGTGTGGAATTAGCGTTGCAGTTTCAAGGCTCGGACCAAGTGTCACTGGTGGACACGTATGTATGCACGTATAACACAAATCTTTTATAAACATAAAACAAACCCACACTGTATAAAAGTACAGTTTGTGAACGGGTGAATGGCAAAACAGTGTGAAGCCCTTTGTGGTCATCGAGAATAGAAAACTGCGTTATAAATAAACCCATGGACCGCAAGTTTGAAACCTCTGCAATAAATAAACATTCCCTGTATTGCAATTAGGGAGCGCTTGTTCTGCCCATAGCGACAACAACAGTCCAATACAGTCATTTTAGGCCTTTTCAAACCACGAAGCTCCTAATAACACATGAATATATTCTTCTCTCATAAAGCAGAAACAAACAGTCCACAACATGACTCAGCTAAAATGCTAATGCTGATTTGTATTTACATTTTTACAGTCTGTGCATAGTGAAGCATGCGTTATATAGGAGTTTTGGATTGTATCAGATGATTTTGACTAGTATCGGCTAATTCCTGATAGCTATTAAAAAACCATAATGGGAATTGCACACCTTATTGTGAATGTTTTAAATGCAATATTATATATACCTTTTTGCGGCTAATTGCTCCACGATGACCCTCAGCAATAATCACAGCGTCTAACTGAAACCTCTCTGAGCACGTGTTTGACGGAGAACTCAGTTTCCTGCCAAGCGTCACTCCTCCGCTCTTATCTCCTCGCGTGGCCTTGAAGATCATCTCAGTGCACAATAAGCACAAAATGTCTCGGCCCGCGTTGTTGACACAGTGTTTATCTCGCACTGAATGCAGCGTGGGACGGCTCGCGATGAGGGTGGAAAGTTCCAGGATCATCATGTTTGGCCCGTTTGTGGACCGCTGTTTTTGTTGAGTGTTTGTGCCGCGAGGGCTCAAACGTTTAGCCTCTGACACGGACGGGCCTGTGACTCATCTTGGTGATGGGCCCAGGGACAGAGGGAAAGACAGATGGATGAAAAACAAGCAAGGCAGGGGGACGGAGAGCAAGAGGGAGGGAGAGGGGGGGCGTATATACTGTAGGTGTCGTTGGGAGGGAGGAAGAGAAAACAAGGATCATATGTTTACCAGCGAACAGAAGGACAGAAGGAATGGCTGTGAGTCAATATTGTTGACAGCGTCCTCATTCTCCTCGTTCAATCATGACGAAACAGCACACAATGATCGTCTTATCATCCTGGCACGACACTATAATCACATATAAGCCCGAGAGTCAATAACTCTGCACATGGTAAACTCTCCTCTTCCTTGACATGAGATTATTGGAGGAAAATATTGTGATTTTGACTCTGCAGCTCTGCTGTGTTTGGGTAAAATTGATATCTCGAGTTGCGCAAAGAGCGCCGTTACCACGCTGTCCAAGAATTCTTATCGTTCCTCGTCTCATGTGAGATGTTTGTGACCTCCATGTTCTGGTATGTACCACACAAATACCCACAGACTCACTAATGCACACGCCGGACATGAATCTGGCTGTTCTGTTCTCGGTTGAGTCACGTTCAGCTGTGCTTCACTCAGGGGAAGAAAATGTCTTGGGTCTGACCGCTGCAAATATTGCACTTTTAATAACAAAAAACTCAAGTCGTTGTGTTTGTTCTGATTGATAATGAAGGTTTGTGGCTTTATCTGGATCTCATGCAGCCACTTCACCCACTCCATCCTGTCAAAACAGAGTCAATTTTAACTAAATACTTTTCTTGTGTAATGAAATCATCACAAATCTTCATTCTTTTTTTTTGTTGCCTTAAAACTGCAACGCTAATTCTGAACTTTTTAGTCCCACTCGTAGTGGGGCGGGACCTCATTCCCAGAACGTAAACAGTGTTCGCCATCTTTGCTAACAGTTATGCTAACAGGACCAAGTGTCACTGGTGGGCAAATAACAAAGAAAAGAATGAAGATATTCCTTTAAATCTAAACTCAAAGCTCAAGTTTGAACTTAACTCAAGCACATCCGGTTTCCTACAGCTAAGTGCTGAATAACACTGTGATTAGCATGTTAACACCTATTAGCTTGAAAAAGACAGTTGAGTAAATTAGGCTGCCGACAGGTGAATTAATGAATTTAGTGATGACACTATGATGATAAGTGTAATTAAAGAGTATAATTAATCAGTGTACTCCATAATGTCAGTTTGGAATCTGTATGTTCACTTATCTACAGAGACTGACAGCACAAGGTCTGTTTTTAGTGACAAGAAAACCTTTTCTTCAAAGTTCATATTCTTACCTAGAAAGCAAAGAGTCGCTGCCCTTTTTCAGTGTGGTGCGACGATTACTTTTGTTTGTTTGTCCTGTGTTCCTGCTTTTTTTTATATTCTTTTATTTCTTCAGTAGATATGTGTCAATTTTTCCACCCATTAGTACATCTACATTTATTATTTCACTATTTTCATTGCCAGTGATTTATTGATTTTGTAGAGAATTTTGATCAGTTTTGAAGCAATATAGTGAAATACCCCAACAGAACTGTGATCCGCACCAAAGAAGCGAACTCTGGTCCGCATAAAACACAGGTCTCGGGTTAAGGTTAGGGTTAGGGTTAAACATACACGCGTGTAGAACGATAGCCGGAAGAAAATGTCTGATGTGGAGGAAACAGAAGTTGTCCTGCATTAACCAACAGACGAGCAAGTTTTCTTCTTTATTGTCGTCTTCTCTTCTCCTTCAGGAATTCTTGATGCAGCGCCGCCTCAGGTGAGGAGGGGAATACGTTATTCAAAAGGTTTGTTTTGATTCACTAAAGCGTGACTGTGTGAAAGCAAGCGTTGCAACGTTGAGTCCCAAATCTACGGGACGACTTTATCTATATAGTCTTTATCGACTTTATCCTGTTTGGACTTTTTGTTGTTCTGGATAGACGCAGCATTGTCAGCGACAGATCTCAAATCACACTCCCGGAGAGATCCAAAGATCGCTCAGCTGATCCAAATGGTGAAATAGAAATATATTGTGTGCTTTCCCAATTTTTAAATGGTGTGTTTGTCTATATATGGGCCTGTGATTGGCACCAGCCGCCCTACGATCCTCACGTGGGGGATAAAGCAATAGACGATGAGTGAATGAGTGAATATGGTTCACTCCAAACATTCACGGCTATTAACATGCTAACGGGCAGAAGATGATTATGTGTGTTATGTTTTAGCATTGTGCCTGAAATGATACATGCATTTGGATCACTGCCAAACATTGGCAGCATCGAATTAGTACGTTTAAGGCCGACTGTCAGAACCTTTGAAGTATGTAACCCCCACTTATATAAATGGACTCCCTCCCACCTCTGAGCAGTCCCAGGACTCCATGTCTCTATTTAAGCCTCACCTGTCATCCATTGGAATAAAAAGGAAAGGAAAAAACTGTTCACACTCTGTCCTTTCGCTGGTGAAACCTTTTGATCCGTCTCTAACCAAACCCCTTCCTCTCCCCATCTCCCTCTCAGCCCGCCATCAATATTTCATAAACGTACAGTGACAAATTTATTTGAATGCGGTCTCCGGGCGTGGACGCAGAGATGGATGGGCCGACCGGGGTGGCGGCGGTGGTGGGCTGGTGTGCCGCACGGGAGCGAGCAGCTTTACCGCATACATTAGTCACACACTCGCAGACTCCTGGCGGAAAAGGGGGGGGCCATTGGAGAGATAGTGTCTGGGGGTCTGGGGGGGGGCATTGTGTGTGTGTGTGAACTGCATGCGTGTCTATCAGAATGTGTTAGAAGGAGAGAGGCAGACAGCGAGGGGGGGGGCGGGTTTTCTCTGAGAATTGAAGGAGTAAATTTATCATAGTTATGGCTTTCTTGGGCATCCATTTTCCTGTGGTCTGTTGACAGCTAGTAGTATCTGCATACCACTCTGCTCCGCCCCCCCCACACACACACACCACCACCACCTACACCACCACCTGGTGTGATTGACGGCACTGGGCTTCAGTCTCACTGTCGCACGCTTTAGTGCTGGACACACACAGGAAGTTGATATCACCACACTTCCACAGGTTTGGTCGTCATCGTTCTTTGACGTTCTCTCAGTCAGCGCTGTGACGAGGAGTTTGCAACAACTTTCACAAATGTATTATCTTAGTTAGAGATGTTCTGCATGATTACGCGTCAACCGAAGATGATGACGATCTTATAAAAACAGTGCAACCAATGGGAAATGGATTTTTTTTATTTTGGCTAATCAGGGTTCAAGCACAAGGTGCGTTGAACCCAGACAACGAAACTCTTAGAACTTCGCAATGGAAGGTCAGATCCGAACCAAACTTGCTACATGATGATGGGCCATTGCTGAAGACGTCTGTGTGTCGCAATATGGTGTTGCCATGGCAACGATGCAAAGTCGGATTTTTGTGACAAAAATCCAAACTGTTACAACTTTGCAAATCCTGGTCTGATCTGAACCAAACTTGCTAGGATTGATGATAGTCCGGCCCTGAAGACGTCTATATGAAAATATTCAATTTTGAAAACAGCGATTGAACAGTTTTTGATGCTGCTCTAACAGAGATTGTTGTATCCACCTGAAACCTGAGACCACAGACCCGTCCTGAACATTTCTGCGAAAGATGACCTCCCTACAGGAAGTGAAACACCCAAAACAGGAAGTAAAACCTAACATTGTCCAATCTGCACGAAACTTGATATGTGAGACAAGGGAACTTCCCTGAACACGTTTATGGACACGCCTTTGACCCAACAGGAAGTTGTCCGTTTTAAACAGGAAGTGCCCTCTAACTTTGCCATACGTTGCCCGATCCCCTCGGAACTTGGAACGGGAGACCGGGGGACCCGCTCTGATGTGGTTGACGTGCCCGACGCCGCTGAAAATAACTAGTACCACGCTCGGTGAATGAACAGGTTCGAGCTTTAGGCGCACATCGAGGCGTGGGCACACGGTGACTAGCACACTTCGGCTCGAACCTGTTCAGTACTAGTTACCATTCGTTGTACCTAGTCTGAAAAAATATACAAATATACAAAACTACTTAACTTAAATAATGAGAATTATATTTCATTCAATCGTTGTCTACTAACCCTGGACATTCACACCCACAAGAGTCCAATTAAAACGTCTTCTATTTAACCCTCTGTGTGGCTCCTGTAATTAAATGTTTTTGGGTTTTAAAAAAAATAAATAATCACTTTCTTTTTGCTCTAAAACCAAGATGTGGTATGAGAGCAGTGGATTGAATCTCATGCTGACATTGCCATTTCCTGTAGTGTAGCATTAGTAAGAGCGAGATAAGATGCCAGCAATTCAATTTCAAATAAAATGATGATGCACCCGAAGCAAAACCAAAGATATTTTACTTGTTCTATACTGTGGCGACACAAGAAATATTATTAATATTTATTAATAGTCTTAAATTTCCTGTTGCATTGTTTCACCGCCGTCACTGAGCTGTTTAGAACATTATGGGTGTTCAATTTGGGATATAGTTAATAACAGCTCATTAAAAAAGTTGATTGTTGTTCAATTCTAAATGTATTTGCTTGTTCCAGGTCTTTTTTGGCTATGTTCTGACAACCGAATTAAAGAAGCATGTACAAGGTGATTATCCCTGAAGACCTGAAGAAGATGTGTTTTACAGTTAGAAAGCCAAAAAAAGATTCATTCATCCCAGTCTATCATTCTTCTATGTAAATGTTTGTTAAAGAGTAGAGGTCAACGTTTGGGTAAATGTGTTTATTCATTGGATAAGATCTACTTCACTCTCATACAGTATCTGTGCTGTAAATACAAAGCGACAGCCAGCAGTAGGTCATTTGGCTTGGCACAGACCCAACATGTACTGAGTATAAAAACAAAAATCCATCATGTTTTTTGGGGCATGGGCTCAACTATTTCAAGGCCAAGAAAAATAACCCTGACCAAACTTCACAGACACTAAATATTTACAGTGCCGACATTAAAGCAGTGTCGACCTTCTCATCTGACTCTTCAACTAAAAGCTAAGAGGCGTATTTCCCATAATGTTGACCTGTTGTTTTAACCTGGGGAAGAAACACCTTATTATGGCGATGCCAGTAGTGGCTTGTTGTCAATACGGGGCCCCACCTGTTCCACACCGGTCCTACGGTGAAGAAAAATCACTGACTTTCACTTATTTTTAAACATTTTTATGATAAAAAAAAAATAAAAATAAAAATGTAATTGATGCCACGTGGTGATTGTTGCATCACAGCACAAAGGTCACTGGTTTGGATACTGGTTCGACCAAGGGCCTTTCTGTGATAAGTTTGAAAGTTATGTGCATGTGGGTTCTTGCCTGGTACTTGAGCTTCCTCCCACAGTCCAAAAACATGCAGATCAGGTAAACTGGACACTCTAAATTGTAGAATGTAGAATTTCATACAGTTAGGTTGATCCGTATATTTTGAGTATATGAACATATCAGAATTGGCATATTTCAATGTTTTAGTCTAACAATTGGTTATTCTATATAAACAGTTATTGTGCTGAGTTGACATAGTATATTTTTGGAAATCATGGGCTATGATATTGCGCAGAATTTCTTTGGTTGATTACAGCCCTACTAAATTGACCGTAGGTGTGAATAGCTGTTCATCTCTGTATGTTTGGTCCAGGTCCTTTCACCCTACATCAGCTGGGATCGGCTCCACCTCCCCTCCACAACCCTCACATGGAGGATAAAGCGGTCAAAAATGAGTGAGTGAGTGAAAGTTTTTTTGAATATATCTTGTAAAGACAAGGACAAAACATTTTCATCGACCGTTCTTTATATTGGCACTGAAATAATCACACTGCAATTGAAAAGTTTTTGGAATGATACCCAGCCCTGGACAGGACACACAGATATGGACTGAGCGTGACAGGATGAGATGATGAGATGATGAGAGAAACACCTGGCTGTGGAGAGGGAGGATGAACACTGAGCAGTGTAAGATTGAGTGCAGCCCAGGCAGCGGCGGGATAGTTCATTCAGTTAATTGTTATGATAATTATCATGACTACAGGGAGACAAGAGAGAGAACTGATTACTACTTCAGAGAGAGAGAGAGAGAGAGATTACCTGCCAGTGAGTAGATCGTCATTAACCTCACTTTCCCTCCCTGTGTGCCTTCTCTCTTGTCCAGTGGAGAACCAGTCTATATCCCATTGTCCCTCTTGTCTCCCCTGAACCACCGCTAATGGAAGGAAATGCAAACACGCTTCGACTCTCACTTCTCTCTCTTCTTGAGCATTTATCCTTTAGGGATTGGTATCAAGTACAGCCACTAAATAGGTATTGTTCCTCAATGGCCAGAACCAAAGTACTGTGTCTGGACAAATGGTGCCATGATCGATATTTATATTACCTTTATTCTAACTTGTCAGGATTTGCCTGATTCCCAAACATTTGTTATTGAGGACGAAGCTGCTCCGTCATTCACACTCCATTCATCAAGATGGAAAAACAATCAAACAAAGTTTGTGCTTTTATTACAAATTTTGGGGGAAAAAAATGCAGTGATTTTTGTCCATTTGCAAGTAAATGCAAACTTAAAACAACACAATGTAGGATTTTAAATAATGTCAACTAACTTACAACAGATGTCATACATCACAGTCACATTACTCTTGTAGATGTGGTCAATTATGACCTGCTGAAGTTCAAATCAAGTATCAGAAGAAGGAAGGCAGAAAGTTGTGTTTGTGGAACGTGGGCTGAATATTTCAGAAACTGCTTACCTACCGTTCATTTCATGCAAAACCACCTTTAGGTTTTAGAGAGAATGAAACAGAGAAGAGGAAATAGCCGATGTTGAGTGTCAGTTCTCTGGAAGAAAATGCCTTTTTGATGATAGAGGTCAGAAAAAAATGATTAGACTGTTTTGAAATGAGGGCAAGGCAAAAAATAACTCAGAACAACCACTCGTCAAACCTCTATTAGATGGATTACAGCAGCAGAAGGCCACTCCTGCCACTTTATTAGGTGTCCTGTGTACCTAATAAAGTGGCTGGTAAGTATACATAAGCATTATACCTGCAGAAACTGCTGTCAGACATCGAGACTCTCCTTGTGCTCTAAGATCATAGATGATTCATAGATTACAAGTTATATATATATATATATCTACTCAAGAGCGTGTTTATCCTCTGGACAGCTGAGGACCTGCGTCTCCTGAAGATATATCAGTTTACCATGTTTAATATAAACACAACAGTCGGGGGTTCCATGAGGGCTGCTTAATACATTGTTGTAAAGGCATAATAGAGGCTTGAAGTGACCACAATAAGGGTAATATCATTTCAGTCGAGAGTTATGACTAATGTCTGTCCTCCAGGAAAAGCCCAATCTGCATGGTGTGATATAATGGTAAATTCTAACAGGGTCACATGCACAGTTCCTAGAATGTCCCTCCTCTGGAGGAATGAACACAAACTGGCCCAGATCAAGACCTGGTACTTTGGCAACTTGATATCTATAAACACGCTCAGCGTGTGTCACACGTACCCACAAACACAACCTTTTCTTTCATCGTCAATAGATTTGCATGTAGAGAGCAGCGGACATTATTCTGGAGACATCAGTAAAAGCTGCACTTGAAGAAGGCCAAACGCACTCCAAGGAGAAGGGAACTGGGCTTTTAACCCGAGGATCAACAGTTCAATTCCTGCGACCGGTCAAGGTCCCCAACCCCCATTGCTCCACCCGGTTTGTGTGTGTTTTCACGACTAGTGTATGAAAAGGATATAGGTTAAATGCAGAGGTCAAATTCACTATCACTAACTGGTGTGAGTGCAAATAAAAGCAATTCTAATACGGTTAGGGCCTCCTTTTGTTCTCAGATCAGTTTCACGTTCACAAAATGTTTTCTCTGAGGCTGTGGATCAAGTGTCGCTCTGCAGATTCTTAGCTTTTACAGCATTAGATTTGTGTCGATATTTTCAAACAACACTTTTAAGAAGCAAAAAAATGACGATTTAATCATTCAAAAATATTGTATTTTATTGTTTGAAAATACATTTGTTCTTTGCTCTCCCTCGCTTGTTCTTTGCGCTCCCTCACTTCGTCTTTGCGCTCCCTCGCTTGTTCTTTGCACTCCCTCACTTATTCTTTGCTCTCCCTCGCTTATTCGTTGCGCTCCCTCGCTTGTTCTTTGCTCTCCCTCGCTTGTTCTTTGCGCTCCCTCGCGCTCCCTCGCTTGTTCTTTGCGCTCCCTCACTTGTTCTTTGCGCTCCCTCACTTGTTCTTTGCGCTCCCTGATTTGTTCTTTGCACTCCCACGCTTGTTCTTTGCGCTCCCTCTCTTGTTCTTTGCGCTCCCTGATTTGTTCTTTGTGCTCCCTCACTTGTTCTTTGCACTCCCTCTCTTGTAATTTGTGCTCCCTCGCTTGTTCTTTGCGCTCCATCACTTGTTCTTTGCGCTCCCTCGCTTGTTCATTGCGCTCTCTCGTTTTTTCTTTGCGCTCCCTCGCTTGTTCTTTGCGCTCCCTCGCTTGTTCTTTGCGCTCCCTCACTTGTTCTTTGCGCTCCCTCACTTGTTCTTTGCACTCCCTTGTTCTTTTCGTACTTTTCACATGCAATCAGATGGCTGAACACTGATGTCTGAACGGGGGCCGAGAACTAGACTTTTTCTTAGTAACTCAGAGGATCATCTGGCTGGAAGTGGCTATTAGAAGTTGCTAAATTGCAGTAATGATATGCATATGTTCAGAAGCAATTAGCAAAAAAAAAGGCTGTTACATTCAAAATGTGTTGGAACAGAATTATGGGGCAATTATAGAGCTATCTCTTTAAACTTACCTTTGTGATTTCTCTGTCTTGTTCATTTTTACATAACATGTCATAAGGTCACATAGAGATGTGGTGGCTAGCATTTTTGCCACATAGCAAAAAGGTCACTAGTTTGTTTCCCAGTTGGAATGAGGGTCTTTCTCTGTGGAGTTTGCATGTTCTCCTCATGTGTGCATGGGTTCTCTCTGGCGGTGCATGCAAAATAATGGATTTGGACACTATAAATTGACCATACGAGGCTGTAAAGTCAGTCAGTCAGTCATCATCTACCGCTTTATCCTCAACCAGAGGGTCGCGGGGGTTGCTGTGCCAATCTCAGCTACATCGGGCGATAGGCGGGGTACACCCTGGACAGTTCGCCAGTCCATCGCAGGGCCACACACAGATAGAGACAAACAACCATTCGCTCTCACACTCACTCCTATGGTCAATTTGGAGTGTCCAATTTACCTATCCCCACATTGCATGTTTTTGGACTGTGGGAGGAAGCCGGAGAACCCGGAGAGAACCCACGCACACACGGGGAGAACATGCAAACTCCATGCAGAAAGGCCCTTGTTCCAACCGGGGCTCGAACCCGGGTCTTCTCGCTGCGAGAGTGCTAACCACTACACCACCGTGTGGCCCTGAGGCTGTAAAGTTTAGTTTATAAATAAAGTTCACTTACTTTCTTCAGACCTCTCACTCATCTGATTTAGTTTTGACAGCGCGTCGGGTAAAAAACTCCATAGAGATAGTTGTGCATGAAAATCCCAGGAGATCAGCAGCTTCTCAGCTTGTCTGACACCAACCACCGCGCACTGCTGCCACACGATCAGCTGAAATGTACAGATATTGCTAATGAAGTGTGAGATGATGAGTATATATATATGATAACCTGAGTGGTTGATGATGGAGACAACCTGAATGTAAATTAGACCTTGACAATTCCGTCAGAACTTAGACAGCACTGGGCTGTATCTAAGCATTTATTTCCCCCCAAAAAAACAACAAATAATATACAGTATATATATATATATATAGATATATATGTATATATATACATATATATGTGTATATATATATATATATTTATGTATTTATGTATATATGATTATGTTCAATATCATGATATTCCATTATAATATTGAAATAATTATATTTAATGACATAATTTCAAAATAAGAGTGTTTATTTTCATTTTCATTAAAACATTATGACACAAAAACATACCTTATTATGGTTTGATATTAAGTAAAGGGCCGTATTAAATTGATTCGAGGACCACATGTACATGCAATATCTGTATGGGACTACATTAAACAGCATGAAACAACACATTACAATCATGCACACAGTTACATGTTACAGTTACACAAATACAACATAGCAACCTGGCCTTGCTCCTCCTGATTATCACATCTAAGAGAATATGTGCAACTTAATATATCTAACTGGACTGAAATTGGACTTCAAGTTTTGCAGAAGGCAAATTTACAGTTAATGTCAATGCAAAATGTGCAGGTTTATCAGCTTACACATTACATGGAGGCTCACATGTAACCAAGTCAAGCTGAAAACTACAGCAGATTCTCTAACTGCTCGTGAAGATCAGTCATTTTGCAATAAAACGAGCAGCTGATGATCACAGCTAAGAAGAACTCAGCTCATTAAACAACACCATTTTGGTCAAAGAACAATTAAAGGACTTGTGTTCTCTTGACGAGTATCAGCCCCGCTCACTTTTCACAGTCATTATTCAACGAGACCTCAGACTGTTGTGTGGTTAATTTTGTTGTTTACTGGGTAATTTACAATAATTCAAGAGACACCGGGAGGATGATGCGACGCAAAGGACACCATCGTGTCCGACGATCGGATTCACTAAACGATCGCTCACAGTGAGAGTGAGGAGGAACGGCAAGAGAAGGAAAAATAAAGATGTACATTGGTGTAATTAGAGCACAAGAAAACAACCACTGAGCTGGGAAATTAACTCCACACACACTCACACACACACACACACACAAGCTGGCTATACTGCTGAGGATAGACTGCCCTCTACTGACGGGCCAGAAAAGGTCAGCAGCAGCAAATCTGCCCAAGCAACTGTCTTAAAAATCACACAATACATAAAATCTCATAACAAATTCACAATTTCTTTCTTCAGAAATGTTAATAATTAGGACTCACTTCTTAGGATTGAGTGCACGTGTCTGCTCTCAACTGCAAATAAATGAATAATGCTCATCTTCACAGAGTGATTTCACACTGGATTCTATTTTCAAAAGACAAAATGGGGATTATTTTTAGCTTTAATCCATAAATCCTGCCAGTCGCTGCATCTGCATGTGCAAGGTGACAGTTTTTGGGGGCTTACTGATTTGTTAAATGTTCACTCATACCAATAGTGACAAAAAACGGTATCGTGTTAATTAATTATATTCTTCACTCTTGTGTGTGTGTGTGTGTGTGTGTGTATCACACAGTATTTTTATCATCCCTTGTTGTTAAGTTTGTCACCTCCGGAGTGGCTGGTGTCTCTTTTTTGTTTATTGTCAAGTCACCTCATTTTGTGACACGGTTAGGGACGACAGCCAAGTGCCACTGACTGCCGAGTGTGACGGTGGTGTGACCACGCGGGGTGTCAGAGGATGCAGGGATCTGCTGTGCGGTGGTGGTGGTGGTGGTGGGATGGAGGGCTTTAGGATGAGGTGGATTCTTAGATCTAAGATATAAAAGTGAGAATAATCCCTCTGCTCCAGCGTAAGACAGGAGTGAGATCACAGCTGGAAAAACTGATTTTTAGCCACTTAACAAAAGGCTCAGCTCATAAACTCCACACTGACTAAAGTCATGGACGTAAGAACTCCTTCGTCCATCATGCTCTACAACTCCTCACTCGGGGGGGAGGAGGAAATAGGCTTCATAGGACAGAAGGGAAGGAGGGACAGATGCTTACTGTGCAATAATTCATTCATTTTTATATTATTTTATATTATCTGTATATTTAGCTAAGAGTGGACTGTTTATTTTTGATCCGACTTTCTTGTTCCAGTTGTAAGTTGCGGGAAATCAAATTTCCCTGAGAGAGATCAATAAAGTCCGGTCTAAGACTAAGTCTTTTTAAAGACTTTTTAAACTTTTTATATTTTGTTGGGTCTTACATTTTGTTGTGTCACATTAAGTGTTAAGTCTCTTGTTGTGTCTTATTTAAATGCCTTTCGTTATGTCTATTTAAATGTCAAGTCCTTCGTTGTTTTTGCTATTTTATTGTGTACCTCAAGCCGGGAGTCTCTGCAAAAATGTCATTATGTCCTCATAATGACAATAAAAACTTCTTGATTCTTGATTCTTAAGTCTACAATATCCTCGTAGTACGTTTTCTCCGCTTTATCTCACTGTTAAACTGCCTTTTCTGACTGTAAACTCAAGTTATAGACCCTTAACCACTCACTCCCCAGGGGATCTGCTGTACTCCTGTGTGCCATGTTGTCAAATCGTTGAATTTCTCGATGGACTTTGGTGCAGGGATTGAGCCGTTTTACCAAGTGACACCGACTTCAGAGTTTTCAGTCAGAAAAAAACAGCAAACATATTCTTAAGATAATATAGAGTTTTTAAAACACCTGAGAACTTTTCACAGCACTTTCTTCGGTGCTTCAGTCCCTGTCCCCGTTTTGGGATAGTGCCATCCTGGTAAATCCACAGAATCAATACAAAGAGTGAGTGAGTGAGTGAGTGAGTGTGTGCGTGTGTGCGTGTGTGTGCCGGAGTGAATGTGTCACGTTCAGGCGTGTTTGCGTGTGCACATCGATAGGAGGCGTCATCGCGGGTTCTCTGCTCGTCTGAGAAAATCACACTTCGTGCTCACTTCCAACCCCCTGCCTGGGACAAGACCCGCTGACAGCACCTCATTGTTATTTTGTCGTGTTTGTCAAACGCGGTGTCTCGATGCACAAGTGCAGACACACACACACAGATGTTGTCAGCTGTTCCCATCTTTTCAGACACCTCTCACTCCCACGTGAGACAGTTTGTCAACTCGTTGCACGCAGCCCCCCTGGATTCCGCACACTCTTTTTCACAGTCCCGTCTCAAAAACCGTCGTCTTACTTCCCAATTAATTCCTTTAAACGACTTCACTATCTTCAACTTTTCCCCATTATTGCCGCGGCTTACAGTGAAATCTCATGGAAATGTGGGACTCGAGGTCACCACAAACCCACATGCGTACGCAGTTACGCACACTCGCCGGGTGGACGACTGTCGTCGGTCCACCTGCACGCAGACAGGCCGCCTCCTGTTCCTCCTGTTCCTCCTGCTCCTCCTGCTCCTCCAGCCTGCAGCGGCCTGGCCCACCGCTCGTGTGTCTGTCTGTGAGCAGCCCCCTTTTCCAGCTCAGCAGCTGAGAAAGTGCCAATCCCACAGTTTAAGGGCCCCACTGGCCCTGCCAGCATGATAGATAGTTTAGAAATGAGGACGCGTGTTTTTAAAAAAAGCCAGGGAGGGAGTGAGGAGGAGAAAAAAAAAGGCACGCGGCAGCAGCTGTCAGACAACACAGAAGCCAAGCTTCCATGACCAGGCTCTGAACACAGAGAGAGAGGGAGAGAGAGAGAGGGAGAGAGGGGGACTTCAGAGAGCCGAGGCCTACAGCTGACAGGTACGGAGGAGCAGAGGACTCAAATGGATGAGGAGATAAAGACATGCAAATACAAACTGCGAGACAGATGAACAGATTAGATTACAGAGGGGAGATGACAGAGACGAGCCCCAGCAGTTGTCTGCAACCAGTGCATTTACATACACACAGCTGTGCCATTGCCACGGTTTAAATACATCTTTTACACCACAATTGGTGGTTTGTTAACTATATTAACACAAAATTAAGGTCTATTAATTCATGCTTTTATTCATGCTTGTTAAGACTACATGGTAAAGTGCTTTTTTACCTGTTTAAAGTGGAACCATGCAGGGTTTTCCTGCATGTGGGGGATATTGGGGGTCTTGGTTCACACATGCCCTCTTTACGTTATATTAGATGTTCATCAAAGAAGAGCCTGTGAAGAAGAAGAAGGAGCGAGGAAGAGGAAGTGACTGTCTATAATCTGTTTTATTTACATCTGATGTAGATTTGATCCTCCCTGCTCTGGCTGCCCGTCAATTAATTTTTGCATTCTTTTTTAAATTTTGGTTTTAACTTTCACAGCTCGACAACCAAACACTGCATTATTGTGCCGTGACACAGCCAGTCTGCCCTTTGGTAATGTCACTCGATATATCTCGTATATATATATATACATTTGATTTATATTGTGAAACATAACGATATTGAATAATGTAAAAAAAAAAAAAGGATATTGTGATAATATTTTTTCCCCATATTTCCCAGACCTAATTGAAAGAATGTAAGTAGAAGAAAAAAACTGTGATAAAAGTGACAAAAACATGACGAGTCGGCTTCATCTGGCTGTTTCTAATGAAGTTTAATGAAAACAATTATGCAAAATAACTGCTGTTAATAACTGCTGATCAGGCAATTATGTAACAAGTGTGGCAGGTCTTAACGAGGTTACGCCGTCTTCCAATTCTCCTGTCAATTTCCATCAACCTACAGATGTTGACATAACATGGGGAATAGTCCTCAAAGTGCTGCATTAACATGGCTCATATCATCATTAACTGGCAAGGATATAAATGCACCGACGCGGATGTGTTGAAGCAGGGGCGCGGTTATTAGCGGGTTGTTGGAGATGTCACCCAACGCGACTTGACAGACTGTCAAGTCGCGTCATAACGTTCGCACCTCTGACACCTTCAACCTCTCGCGCCTCCATCATGCGCATGCATGTGCACAGAGATATTCAACAAGTGGGACGGCATGAAAATAAAACCTGGTACAATGACAACCAACCAGATATAAAGGTTTTTTTTTTTTATTCCCACCTATACCGCCTCATCCTGACTCTGCACCATTGGGATTTTTTTTTTTGTCTGTGCACGCGGTGTAAATGTGGTCAAACCGGCTCTGATTCAGGCCTCCATTTGCAGATATGTATATGCCCAGTGTTCTCACAGGAGGCCTGCCTAACACTTATTAAAAAGATCTTAGGAACATCTCCATTCATCACTGCCACCTCGCTCATGCATCAGTGCCTCTCTGTGTGTGTGTGTGTGTGTGTGTGGGGTCCCATGAGACCTACTGTCTGTTCTGAGATGGGGTGATGTAGGAAGATTAATATTGGTGTGACGGCAGAACCATGCCAGGGAGGAAGGGTCACTCATTACCCATCTGACCAGCCATATCCAACCCAAACACACACACACACACACACACACACACACACACACAGATGGCAGCAGCCATTTGTGTAAACTCTTCTCCCTCTTAATTCACCGTTTCCTCTTCCTGCTTTTGTCTAAACTTTCCTCTCCTCCTTTTCCTCTTAATCCTTCGTCAGAGTCTCACATTAACGCCACGTTACAGTCCGGTTAAAGGCCCACTACGTAAGAAAAAGAGACATCTAATGGTGGCTTGGGTTTCTCAAGTGCGTCCCAGGCGAACTGTGGTGGCCTTCACATAGGAAACAGAAACGCAAAACACACACTTTGGCTACACTAATAATGCAAAAAAGACTCATTCACTCAACACTCTACTTTCCTATACCAGGAAAGATGTATGTTCTTTTTTGTCTGTGTGGAATTACCGCTTCAAAATGTGGAACTAGTTTGTCTGTTTCGGGCTCCTGTAGAAACAAGTGTGTCCCAAGATACTAAATTGTAAATTGTAAATTGTACAAAATCCCACAAAATCAAGTTCAAACGAATATTACGTGACATGATATTATTATTGTAATATCCCTGTAAGCTGTTATTGCCAAGCGGTCCTCATCCAAAGACTGTCGGATGAGGACAGTTTTGCTCGTGTCCTCCTTTGTAACGTCATCTTGTCTCATTTCTTTGGAGGGGAAATTAAAACTCGATCTTTGGCCAAATTGTGCTCAGAGTGCCCTCTGCTGGATAACGCTGGATATGATTCAGACAGCCTGATGTGCTTCTTGGCTGTATTTATTCCCTATTTATTTATTATCATATAATTTTCGACTTTTTGTCTCACAATTTTGACTTTTTATCTCATAATTTTGACTTTTGATCTCATAATAACGACTTTTTATCTCATAATAATGACTTTTATCTCATAATTTTGACTTTTGATCTCATAATAACGACTTTTTATCTCATAATAATGACTTTTATCTCATAATTATGACTTTTGATCTCATAATTTCGATTAGCAGACGCTTTTATTAAGTGCATTTCAGCATTTAGGTACAAACAAGAGCTAGAAGTAAGTAAGTGCTTCAAATATGCCAAACTATATTTATCTCATAATTTCAACTTACTTTGAGGATATTTTTATTATCAAGTTTGACCTTTTTTTTTTCTGGCAGAAATGGACTTCCATAGAATCTGAATACATGACAAAATATTATACTTTCTCTCCCTGAGTAAACAAAAATCAGGGAGTATTTAAGTGATTATACACTTATACAAATGTACTTATGGGTAGTTTTCTTTTTCAATTCACCTTTATTTTCAGGTGCAAAAATACCTAGTGTATTACATAAAATAACTAGAAATGGACAGATTCTGGCTCATCTTTAAGTTTTGAAGGCTGCGCAGACAGACAGACAGACAGACAGACAGAGAGGAGGAGATGGGATGTGTGTGTGGTGAAGAATCCAAATACTGCAATTACGGCCAAATTGATTTCCACTGGTATGATGGAGAGAATAAGCGTTACGCTGTCAATGTTCACTCAACCCAGCAAGAAATCCTCCTCTTTAAAAGGGAGAGAGTGAGAGAGAAGGAGAATCTGTCCTGTAATTTCCCTCAGTCAGTGAATAATTAGGGACATATTTGATCATATGTTTCCTATTCTTTTTCGGGTATTAAAGCAGTTTTTTGATATATAACAGCAAGTTTTGTCATTTCTCTGATATTTGGATGCACGTCTGACTTCAACCTCAGTATAAAAAAAAATTGCTTCCTAACAAATCAATGTTTCCTAACATATCGTGGGTCCAGATGATTACACGGCTGTAGTTTCCATCCCAAGAAATTCATGTTAAATCTTGGAAACTGCACAGAATAAGTGAATCGTAAAAGCCACGACTGGGAAAACATATTTTGGACGACATACTATAGCATGACTTTTTTGTCAGAATTTGGACGACATACTATAGTGTGACTTTTTTGTCAAAATTTGGACGACATACTATAGCATGACCTTTTTGTCAGAATTTGGACGACATACTATAGTATGACTTTTTTGTCAAAATTTGGACGACATACTATAGTATGACTTTGATTTGACTTCTATGACTTCTTTGTCAGAATTTAGCCGACATACTATAGTATGACTTTTTTGTCAGAATTTGGACGACATACTATACTATTACTTTTTCGACTGATTATGTACGACATACTATACTATGACATGTTTGTCTCATTTTGGACGACATACTATACTATGACTTTTTTGACTGATTTTGGACGACATACTATACTATGACTGTTTTGTCTCATTTTGGACGACATACTATACTATGACCTTTTTGATGACATTTTTTTGTCATTTTGGATGACATACTCTTGTATGTGTTCACAAGGTTGGCCTAGTGGTTAGTTCTCTACCTTTGACATGGAAGACCCGGGTTCAAACCCTGGTTTGAATGAGTGCACTCTACAGGCCTGCAATGTGTTGCTGTTTTTCTGGACGACATACTATACTATGACTTTTTTGGGAGATTTTGGACGACATACTATACTATGACATTTTTTAATGATTTCGAACGACATACTATACTATGACTTTTTTGACTGATTTTGGACGACATACTATACTATGACCCGGTTGGAACAAGGGCCTTTCTGCATGGAGTTTGCATGTTCTCCCCGTGTGTGCGTGGGTTCTCTCCGGGTTCTCCGGCTTCCTCCCACAGTCCAAAAACATGCAATGTGGGGATAGGTAAATTGGACACTCTAGATTGACCATAGGAGTGAGTGTGAGAGTGAATGGTTGTTTGTCTCTATCTGTGTGGCCCTGCGATGGACTGGCGAACTGTCCAGGGTGTTACCCGCCTATCGACCGATGTAGCTGAGATTGGCACAGCACCCCCCGCGACCCTCTAGCAGAGGATAAAGCGGTAGATGATGACTGACTGACTAACCGATGACTTTTTGTTAAATTTTGGACGACATACTAACCTTCGAGGGCCACACGGTGGTGTAGTGGTTAGCACTCTCGCCTTGCAGCGAGAAAACCCGGGTTCGAGCCCCGGTTGGAACCTTTCTGCATGGAGTTTGCATGTTCTCCCTGTGTATGCGTGGGTTCTCTCCGGGGTTCTCCGGCTTCCTCCCACAGTCCAAAAACATGCAATGTGGGGATAGGTAAATTGGACACCCTAAATTGACCATAGGTGTGAGAGTGAATGGTTGTTTGTCTCTATCTGTGTGTGGCCCTGTGATGGACTGGCAAACTGTCCAGGGTGTACCCCGCCTATCGCCCGATGTAGCTGAGATTGGCACAGCACCCCCGCGACCCTCTGGTGGAGGATAAAGCGGTAGATGATGACTGACTGACTATAGCATGACTTTTTGTCAAAATTTGGACGACATACTGACCTATGACTTCTTTGTCAAATTTTGGACGACATACTATAGTATATCTTTTCTGTCAAAATGTGGACGACATACTATAGCATGACTTTTATGTCAAAATTTGGACGACATACTATAGTATGACTTTTTTGTCAAATTAGGACGACATGCTATAGTATGACTTTTTAGTTTTATCATTTTATGTCATTCAGCAGACGCTTTTATCCAAAGCGACTTACAATAAGTGCATTTAAACATTTGGGTACAAATAAGAGTTAGAAGTAAGTAAGAGCTTCAAGTAAGCCAAACTATGAAGTGCTAATCATAAGTGCGATGTATAAGCAAGTTTCTTTTTTTTTTTTGTTGTTGCCATCGTCTTAGTCATCGTAGAGTCGGAAAAAATGTGTTTTTAGTCGGCAGTGGAAGATGTGGAGGCTTTCCGCTGTCCGGATGTTGATGGGGAGCTCGTTCCACCATTTGGGAGCTAGGACAGTGAACAGTCTCGAGTTCTGCGAATGCCTCTGCGATCCTCTCAGTGAGGGGACAGCAAGCCGGTTTGCCGATGCATAGCGGAGTGGGCGGGCTGGGGTGTAGGTTTTGATCATGTCCTGGATGATAAATGACATGAGTTAGTTAAAATTTGGACGACATACTAACCTATGACTTTTTGTCAAATTTTGGACGACATACTAACCTATGACTTTTTGTCAAATTTTGGACGACATACTATAGCATGAATTTTTTGTCAAATTTTGGACGACATACATAGTATGATATGACTTTATGACAACAATATTTTTTGTTTCTCATGTGGCCCCTTGGGGAAAATAATTGCCCACCCCTGTGTTAAGTTTTGTCACATTTTGGACTTTTTTGTCAGAATTTGGACGACATACTATAGTATGACTTTTTTGTCAAAATTTGGACGACATACTATAGCATGACTTTTTCGTCAGAATTTGGACGACATACTATTGTATGACTTTTTTGTCAAATTTTGGACGACATACTAACCTATGACTTTTTTGTCACATTTTGAACGACAAACTATAGTATGGCTTTTTTGTCAAAATCTTGACGACATACTAACCTATGACTTTTTGTCAAAATTTGGACCACATACTAACCTATGACTTTTTGTCAAATTTAGGACGACATACTATAGCATGACTTTTTCGTCAGAATTTGGACAACATACTATTGTATGACTTTTTTGTCAAATTTTGGACGACATACTAACCTATGACTTTTTTGTCACATTTTGAACGACAAACTATAGTATGGCTTTTTTGTCAAAATCTTGACGACATACTAACCTATGACTTTTTGTCAAAATTTGGACCACATACTAACCTATGACTTTTTGTCAAATTTAGGACGACATACTATAGTATGACTTTTTTGTTAAATTAAGGACAACATACTATAGTATGGCTTTTTTGTCAAAATTTTGACGACATACTAACCTATGACTTTTTGTCAAATTTTGGACGACATACTATAGTAAGGCTTTTTTGTCAGATTTTGGACAACATAATTAAGTATGACTTTTTTGTCACATTAGGGAAGACATTAAAGTGTGACATTTTGGTTTAAGTTTGGACAACATTATATGTCATTTAGGATATGCTTTTGTCTAAAGTGGCTTACAAGGGAATTGAGTGCAACCTGCCAGGGGAAAAGGAAATCAGTAAGGAACAGGAGTGTTTATTAGTTTATTTATTTATTTTTTATTCACTTCTCCCTGAGGTTTCATGTACAGTGTGAGCAGATCCTACATATCTGCCACCTCCTCGTTCTCCTCTCTGTTTTTTTTTTAAGTTTGTAATTTTCTTTCTTTTTTCTCCCTTTCTCCCCCCCTCCCTTTTTTCTTGAGGCCCAGACTGTGGTCTGTCGATAGAATCAGTGGAAAACTGTTTGGAAACCCAAACCTCAGTGAAATTATTTGATTACAACCTGCCATTACTTGCTGGTTTGGCATTAGAAGGTCTGTGGAGAAGTAATGATTTCCATTTTGTGTAATACAATATTTGCTGTGGTTCCTTTCCAAGGACGGTGTGTAGAACAGTTGCTTGATTTATTGTGGTTGTTTATACTTTTTTTTCTTTCTTTTTTTTAAATTGACACTATCTTTGAGGGAATACAGATGGAAATGAATGGAAGAAAGAAAGAGAGAGAGAGAGAGAGAAATGAGTCAAGGCTCCATTAAACAAAAATGGAAAACTTGTGTAATTACGTCCCAAACTGCCTAAATTCTCCCACTCACCAAACCACGCATTAATTCTTATTATATCGGAGGGAAAGTACCTTGGTAGTTGACTAATTAGTCAAAAGTCACATAAATATGACCCCGCAGAACAACAGGAGAACTAATTAAAGCTCTCTCACCACCAGCAATTAAAAAAACAACAAAGCTTGGCACATTTTCCGCTCCCCAAATCTCTCAAAGTCTCTTTGTCTTTTTCCCTCTCAAAACCATCTTGACCCAATTTATCCTTTTCATTCATCTCCGGAAAGACGCGTTCCATCATCTTTACGTCATTAAAGGTTATGAAAATAACTGCCGCCGCGAGCAGAGGAGCCTGGGACGCGGCGGGGGCTGCGAGGTCGAGAGGGGAGTGGACTCTGATGGCATTGTTCACGTGGTCGTGGAGGAATATTTACAGTGCGTGTTCACGTACACTGGCATTGCTGCGTGGATGTGTGTGTGTGTGTGTGCATGTGTGAGTGTGTGAGACTGTGCTGTTTGGCAGATAGAAGGCTGTGAGTGCAGCCTGTCACAGCCCAGCCCTGATTACTCTGCACCATTCATCAAAGTGTCACCTCCCTGACAGCTGCTAATAAATATACTGCCACAGACCCCCACTCACACCTGGCAGCGCACCATATTCACTCTCACACACACACACACACACACACTGCCATCCCCAGCGCCCGCATGCAGCACCAAACACAGCTCGAAACAGCAACACATCCGAAAGCTCATTTGCTAATTGCCGCATTTCCCATCAGTTCTGTTTCTGTCTTGATCAATGTCAACATGAGCGAGAGGATTTGAATAAATCAATGAATTATATGAACAGGGACACATGATACATTACTGAAACCTTGTACTGGACTCTTTATTCTCGCTACTTGCACTGAAGTGAACTTTTCTCGGTGAGGGAAAAATGCTGCCATTTTACTTTCCTGCAATTGCTCCTTTTTACTGGCAACCGTGGAAGACTTTAGTTTAGTCAAATTATAGCAGAAATGCAGCTATTGATTTTGAAAATTTGGATGAGGTTTCAAGACGGGGACATAAAAGAAAACGCTTTATCAAGATATACGTTTAAGCAGCAGTTATTTTAATGGCTATGTTTTGTGTGAAATGTTAAAAGCAGTATCTAGTGTCATTTTTTTTTATTGTTTACATGTTGTAAAAGACGGTGTCTCTTAAAACCGTGTGGGACGGGCCCCGTGACCACCAGGGGGCCCCCTAGAGCATTTCATTATTGTTTCGTTTGTGTGTGACGATTACAGTCATTTACAAATTCAAATATATCTTTGTTCTCAAAGCATTTTATCTTCTTACATTTCTATCTCTTTATTATTTAACTATTTGTCTATTTATCTAATACTGTACTTTACTACATTTGCACATATTTGTAAATGACTGAGGTGCCGTTTTACTAACTTATTTGACTTTCATTGTAGTGTTACGGTTTTATTTTTACATTAATATTTAATTGTAAAATATTTTCTTATTTTTCATTGTGTTTTCCTTTAAAACAAATCTAGTTAATTAATTGTCAGGGTGACAAATGCATTGTCTATTGTTTACAGGTTGTGATTCGGCTCACGATCAGCAGTGCTGTCACTAAATACACCAGACTTCTCTGTCAAATATTGAGATTTTAGACGTTTTCAGGAATTTTAACAGTCCAGCATTGAAATGTCAGAAAATCATGGAACTTTTTTGTCAAAATTTCCCCAAATGTTTTCAAAACTTAAAAATCCCACTGCCTTCAAATATAGAAACCAGAGAATATTCTGTTTTACTGTAAAAAAAAAAAAAAAAAAAGGGAGTTATAACAATGCCGCGTTCCATTGACATTGTCATTCTGAAGTTGGAACTGCAAGTTCTAGCCACTGTTAGCAATACCAGTCAATAACAACGCACACAAACAGCTTAAATAATGTAGAAACCAGATAATATTCTGTTGTACTGTAAGTAGTTGTTTAAAAAAGGAGTCATAACAATGATGCGTTCCATTAACATTGTCATTTTGAAGTTGGAACTGAGAGTGACAAGTTCTAGACATTGTTAGCCACTGTTAGCCACTGTTAGCAATACCAGTGGTATTTTGCGCACACAAACAGCGTAGCAACATGTCAAGAGTTAAAAATTAAACTGTGTGTGTGTGTGTATGACTGATTTACTGTGAAACAAACACGACAGAAGTGCTATTAACGGTTAAAGTAGCATTATTTGTATTCCTGGTGTCGGGGCTGGTGAGGTTGCTCCAAGTTTCACCACAAATTCATGGATTTACAGTGTTACAGGAAATGTCCCTGTGTGTGTTTACTCTGCAAGGCTTTGTGTTGACACTGTGAGAAAAATCGTGATCTTTTCCTAAAAGCACAAAAATCACGTTATCACACGTTATCACACGTTATCACACCGACACGAACGGCGGTCGACATGCAAATAAGTTAAGTAACTGTGGTTCAGAGACACATATCTGTGGTTTATCAGAGATGAACAAGTGCAACAGCTATGTTTTTAATTGTGAGCACGCGCTTCTATATAACACACACACACACACAAAAATAAAGCTTATTTTTTTACAACAAGACTTAATGGACTGATGTTTAATGCACTGTGTCCCAGCTGTTACACTTCTTTCTTTTTTTGCACTTTGTGCTCAAAATACTGCACCCATCCACACTTTTCCCGCGTCTGCACTGCTTATTTGTGACGACTGTGTTGTTTTTGCTCTCAAACTCCTGCGTCGATAAATCTCGCCGCTCGTCGGCCAAAGTCACTGCAGTGCAGACATCAGAGAGATGTTTACGGTGTGTGCGTGTTTCCAGAGGCCGCCGGGAAACTAAAACAGCAACCGTCGCCTCAAAAATGTGCGTTTTCCCACCATTGTAATTGTAGGTTGGCTTTGCCTTTGTTTTACTTTATTTGTAATGAGTGTGGGAGACACACACACACACACACACACATGTGTTTGTCTATTATTAGGTGGTGCTGTAATGATTTTGCTCTCTTACTGTAAAAGTGCAGCCTTTGGCCTCCGACTCCCGTCTCCGCTCGGGCAGATGCTCCCCGGCTCCCCCTGTTGGGAGACAGATGAAGCGTGTGACTCATCAGGGCTGTTTGTTTGTGTGTGTGTGTGTGTGTGTGTGTGTGTTAAACAATGAGTGGGTCTCTGGTGATCTGGTGGCGGAAGCAAGGATATTAGAATATCCTGCACTGGAAGGTTGTCCTTGCCAAGCTATGCGTCTGTGGTTGAGTGTGTGTGTGGTCGTGAGGCTGTGGGCATGCAGCGCTGGCAGATGGTGTTGCTGCATTGCCGGGGCCACCCTAGCTAACAGGGGGAGGACAGGGAGAAGGTGGGAACAGGAGAGAGGAGACGGAGACGGAACGCGAGTCAAACAGAAGGGAGGGCGAGGATGCAAGTGAAAATGAAAAACGGTAAAAGACAGAATAAGCAGCAAAGAGGTGAGAAAAGAGGGTGGAGAGAAGAGGAAGTTGATGAGGTGATGAATGAATGATTGTATGAGTGCAGGACCGGGAGAAAGCATCACTATATGGAGTTCTCACACATATGCGTTGCTTTACCACTAAACAGTTTACTTTGGTGCATTTGCACTTTTCCATGAATTAACGAGATGCTTTTTGACTTATTTCACTTTGATTGTAGTATTATTTCATATATATATATATATATAATGATAATGTCATTATTAATTATAGATTATCTTGTAGCTCTTCAGTTGTCTTCTTCTGATTTTGCCAAGTTGACGCGATGGGATGATGCAGAATTCCTGCAGAAGCATCAGTGCTTTATCATTGGTGTTAATGATGATAAATGGCCCCAAAATCTAATTTTGCTTCAGGCCCCATGAAGGCTTGCACCGGCCCCTGGACACGAAGGCATAGGGCAAGATGGAGGCAGACGATCCGCTGTGGTGACCCCTAAAGTTCAAAGCAGAAAGTAGAAGAAGATAAAAAAATTGATCATTGTGATCATGATTACTGTGACTGTTAGTAATATATTAAAAATATGTAATCTACTCCACTGACTGCCTTATTTGTGGTGCATCAATTACCACACAGTTGAGTTAACAGCCTTCATGTTTGAGCCAAATTAATATAAAATAAATGTGATTTGATTGGCCAGCACCTGTTGGTATATATCGCCCTAGTGTATTTTAAAGGAACAACACTACGGTGGCTCAGTGGTAACGTATATAAACCATGTATAAATAAAGAGCATTTACCATTGGGTAAGTTGAACATTTCTCTGTCAACATTTCCATTCAAAGTTAATGAGAGGCATTTCAGTTAATGCCTCCACCACCACATAGCAGCGAGTAGAAGAATGCTTTCAATTCTGAAGAGAGACGTCCAGTGTGTCTGTCATGTGACCAGGATGTGAGTGAAGTTTGAAGGGACAGTGTATATTAATGAACATTTAAATATGCAGGATTATAGTGAAAAAGCTAATGTCCATCCTTAGTCCCTGACAGCTTGATGGTCCCTATAAATTAAGTTAAGTAAAGTTAAATAAATAAAGCAAATCGGAGTAAAACTTCACAATAAAACATGACATAAATTACAGATTAACAACAGAGGACAAATTACAGATTATCCCAGCTCATGACAGCAGGTTTGATTTTGCAGTAACCATTTTTGAAAGAGTTCCAGGTATTGGTTGCTCTAAAGGAGAAAGTAATCTGGCCAAATGCACTTCTCCTAAAGGGAACAGTGCAGTTACCTCTGGTGGTGCTGTTTGAGTTCTTTTTTTATATATTCCTGTAAAGGAGGTGGAGCTAAACCATGTAGGATTAATATGGAATCAATGTATTTCACAGTGTTCTCCCAATCTAGCAGTTCAAGTTTCTTTCAAATCTGACAGTGATGGTACATTTTAGATTGTCTATCTAAAACTCTTATAGCTTGTTTAGATGTTGTCTCTAAGGACTTTAGCGTTGTCCTACAACTAGTGATGCATGTGAGACATGATCATCGCATCAAAGTATAGCCTATATGTGCTGCTTGAAGTCCAGTTGTGAGTCCAAGATCACACATAGGTATTTAAAGGATTGTAAAAGTCAAAAAGGCTGATTATATTTACATTGTAAATGCATCAGCAGAAACGTCTCATTAACTGCTAAGTTGTTTTAAAAGAGGGAAAACACTGTATTAGACTGATATTCATATCAGATATGGACTACAGCCATCTCTGTCTCTCACACTCGTCCCATACTCACACAATTTTGCTCCTCCAAGCGCGATTCAGTGATGGTCAGTTGCCAGCTGCGCTCCAGTTTGGGATGTGTGCATATGTGTGTGTGTGTGTGTGTGTGTTGGCGTGTGGCGTGTGCCTGCTGGGCAGCAATGCTGGGCCAGGTGTGGAGTGGGAGCACCGGGAAGACTGGGAACAGTGGGCCTGTTAATTAGAGAGAGGTGATTAATGGGATAGCGAAGAAGGAGCACTGTGTCAGGGAGCAGAGATGAAGGAAGGTGGGAGGTATTGAAGGGAGAAGGCAGAGGGGAGAGGTAAAAAAAAAAAAGAAGAATATTAAAGAGTGTATAAGTCGAGATCAGCGGCAACAAAATCAACGCCACCTCGAAACAATATGTGCGCCGTCTGTGACGTGCGTCTCGGGATGCTGTGCGTTATTGAGATGTAAGAAATGGCGTTGTGACAAAGACTCCTCGGGGGATGTGGCATGTAAACACCAATCATTTGGCAGATGCGCAGTGAGCAAATTGGCAGTGTATTCCCCGCGGCTGAGCCACACGCCATTATCAGGATTGAGACTAATCGTGTGCCGTCTCCCATATGAGGAGCAATTAATTCACCCTGAATCAAACTGCAAGAGGCGGTGGAAGGAGAGGACGAGGACAGAGCGATCGAGGGGGGAACGAGGAGGACTGTCAAGAGAAGCTGAAGTTTGATACATTTTCATTGGTGTATGCATTTAGTTTTGCTTCTTTCAACTCACCTTTAAAGAGTAACCCAACCCCGAAACCACTTTTTATTAGGTGTACACCAGTGTATATGGGTCATTTCATGTCCTGATCCACGTGTAAATGTACACAGTTTAGTCTAAAGGATTAAATCAACTGTCTTGTCAGACTAATGTGAGGCTCCTCCCCCCTTTTATACATGCTCGTCTGGGCTCACCCTCCCTCCCTCCCTCCAGAACTCAGAACTTTCAGCCCAATTCTTGGCATTTTTCATAATCAAGCATTGGGCGGCCTTTGCACAATATAGACACTTTTTTTGGGGGGGTGTCATTTAATTTGCACTTTTTTTAACCTGAATCCAATGAAGTCAAGCTTCTACATGTAGCACCCCCTTGCCACTTTGGGTATAGTATATAGTATAGGTGACTACCTTGGGTTATTTAAATAAAGTGTTTAGTCTTTTCACTGTGATCAAATAGAACAGTAGAACAAAAACAAATTTAGATTATGATTAAAAAAAAATTAACCTCCATACATGTTCCCCGACAACCATGAGGTGTAACCACCATAAGATAAGAAAAATTAATATTCACACTTAACTTAGAAAAATAATAATTCACATTTAAATCACAGCGTCAAATAATGAAATCAATGGTCAAATAAAAAGAAAACTTTGTTGTTCACTTGGGTTCCTAACATCTTATTGGATTAACCAACAACAAACAAAAAACACACTTCAAGTGCACGTTCAATTCCAAACTCAAAACCTTTAAACAAAACTTAAGTCCTATAGTTATGGCTATAAATACCGTCCCTTCCTACGTGTATACATCTAAACAATCAAAAACATGCCATGACACTTTCAGACATGAATGGATTGAAGGCTTTATGAGACTCAAATGTCAACAGATATTTCCTGGAACGTCGGCCAGCTTCCTGGTCAAATTTCTAGGAAATCTCTGTGTGATCCAACACAAAAGGTCCAGATGATGCACATCAACTTTCCTGCCCGCTGTTTCCTTCAGCCACTCTCCACCCCTTCTTCTGCCGTTAAATATGTCTGACCCAAGCAATCTGCTTTTGCTTACTTAATATGAGAGCAGCAAAGTCCAGAAAAATGTCCTGACTCAGTCCTCAGTATACTCAGGCCATTTATTTTATGTCTGACTGTGGCATATGATCATGGGGCAGAAAAAAAAACTACAAGGCAAACTATTTTAAAGATTATACATGAGGCAGGAACAGCCGACGGGCTGAGTGGAAATACATCGTGAAAATCAAAATTGGATTTAAAGGAGCTCCAGATCCTGACCTGCTTTTCATCAGAATTGCATTGAGTTTAAAGTTTGCCAAGTACAAATACTTCATTACTTAAGTAGAATGTTCACATATCTGTACTTTACTTTTACTTTTACTCAGATACGTTTCCCTTAACCATCTTCGTTACAACAAAATAAAAGTTGAGTTAGTCGCTAGTTGTTTTTAGCGGCACTATAGCTGTTAGCCGCTCAGCTGTTAGCCGCAGATTTCGGCTCCAAGTGGACTTAAAACACACTTGGAGCCAGATCCCCGTGTCCAACACCGAGGATCTGGTCTCCGGGTTTCTGTTGTGCACTCCGGATGCCGCGGTTTCAGCTATCAGCTGCCTGTACCTATTATTGTGCTTTTATTGTTAAGAAGCCACAATAAATGTCATATTCAAAATTGTAAATGCTCAGTTTATTTAAATACTTTTACTTCTAATACTTGAGTGCATTTTATATCAGAAAATGACTTTTGAGTGACTTAAGTACAGTAAATGTCCGTTACTTTAAGACTTTTACTTGAGTAATATTCTAAAAGGTGACTTTAAGTTCTACCAAAGTCATTTTCTGGTAAGATACTCGTACTTTTGCCCCAAAAAAGTTGGTGAAATTGGGTGTGAGTACGTCGTCAGTCGCAGGGATAGAGACTGTGAACAAGCTGACAGAGAGGCGAGTTCTCGACGCACAGGGAGGCGCGGACTTTAAACCGGAACACAAAGGCAGAGGATAGTGACCTGAGAGCTTCCTGCGAGGCAAGCGAACATTTATAAATGTATTCCCGCCGAGATCTGACACCGCGATAGTTTAGCACAATCTGTATGTCTAGAAGGATGACACGTATGAGAAATCATTAATGTGCGGTTCCCCCCCCCCCCCCCCCTGTCCTCACCTCAATCCAGACTTGAGGCACTGTAGTGGAGAGCCTGCACAGTCAGGCGCCGAGCCATTATTTCCCGTCTGATTGCTCTGTGGCCGCTGCGATTAGGGAAGACGACTAAAAGGTAATTTTTCACTATGATGGACAGAAGGGGAGAGAAAAGTAGAGCCGGGCTCAGTTTAATCTCCTGCAGATGGAGGGAATGAGGGTGGGACTGCAGCGAGAGGAGGGAAGCCATCATTTCCACGGATACAGTGCCTAAATTAATCGTGCAGGCTGATGGCCTTTTGGATAAGATAAGTAGAATTATAATAAGGAAGGTCATATAAAACACTAGCTGACAAGTCAAGGAAAGCTATTCACACTCTCTCTCTCTCTCTCTCTCTCTCTCTCTCTCTCTCATACACATGCACACAGAGTGTAATGATTTGTCGTTTAACCTTCTATTGTATTCCAGTGAAACACCAGTCACGCTGCAGTTGTGCAGGTGAAAAGAAAACAAAACCACAAATGAGAAATGAGACACAGCGAAGGACAGAAAAGAGATGTTTTTCCGAAAAGTCCCCGTAATTCATCACGTTGTCAAAGGAGAGGCTCCAGGTTCCAGGTCGTGTGCGTGTACGAAGTTCGCAAACTTCTCAGGAGGAAGTGAGAAGTAACGTCTCGCACCGTTCGAGAGCAGCGCGTGTGTGTCAACATAGATTTATAGAAGATACTGTGAGGCAAATTGGTACGACAAGCAACTGCTGCTGCTGCTGCTGCTGCTTCTGCTGCTGCTGGTGCTGCTGTTGGTGCTGCTGCTGGTGCTGCTGCTGCTGCTGCAGGTGCTTTACCTGTTGAGTTCACAGGCAACACCGACACGTTAGGTATTCGGCTGCACACATTGCAATGCATTCATTATTTAATATTACTCTTACATGACACTGACAATGACAGACACAATTCTACTAAACTTCAGATTTGTAATTTACGATTACAGAATTAAATTAAAAATGTGGTTAATTACATTTTTAAGGGAAAAAAGAACACACACACACACACACACACACTGACAAAGGTTAAATATTTAAATAATAAATTATTGAATAAAATTCTTAACAAAGAGGAGGGGGCCAACAATGGAACTTTGTGCTAACTTCTTTGATAACCTTCAATCACATGTATGTGTATATCAACTGATCTGAGAGAGAACCAGACATTTGAACCTCCTCTGGACTCCTCCTCCTCGTCCTATTGGCTGTTCTTACTCAGGCAGATACACATAAACGTGGCCTTTCACGTCTTGAAAGTGTGACATTCAAACATTGGTGATGACGAATGAACTGCACATCAATATGGGCGGAGCCTTTCACGGATTGAGAGATTGCCTTGGGTCATGTGACAGAGTCAGTCCAGGTCGTACTTTCTGTGTTCACATTCCCACATCTGCGCACTTTTATCTGGCCCTTGACATCCTTACCTATACTTGTCTTACAGGTTCCAGTGTCACAGCTGTTATTATTATTATTATTATTATTATTATTATTATTAACATTCATATCATATCATCACCATTATTATTATGTTATAATTAAAGTTGATATCAGTGTCATTTTTATCAACAATCTCTGCTGCTGCTGCTTGTATAAATGACAAATCTATAAACACGTTATTACTGTCTTACAGTTGTTGTGTATCTGTCCTTCCATTTTTCCTTTCACCCCAACCTGTCTAGGCAGATGGCTGCACAAATCCTGAGTCTGGCTCTGTCAGAGATTGATTCTTCTGTTAAAAGGGAGTTTGTTTTTTCTCTCCACTGATGCCTAGGGTTTGCTTATTGAATGGAATTGAATTGTTCAGCTCAAGTGACAGATGCACATTATGATATTAGTATATAATTGTGATGACAGAACCAGAGCAAAGATTAGCCTCAGAAACAGAAAAGTTGCCTCGGAACGTGGCTCTTTAAATCAAGAGCTGGTTCCAAGTGTGATATGATGAGTCATATGAGGACACAATGCTCAGGTTCACAAAGTTACTGCATTAATAGCATTTAACTAGTGAAACACAGCCTTTATTATGATATTGTCACACAAATGGAAATGTCCCAGTGAATTAACATATCCCAGTTAGAAAATGTTGTATTTTACTGTATCTTTAATGACTAATATATCTTGAAAACCTTTTATTTGTGGCCCTCTGGAAAAGAAAAAAGCTCCCTATATAACCCTGATTTAGGCAAACCTAAATTCACACACAACCCTTACTCATTAGTGGCTAAAAAAAAAACTGAACAACCTCCTACTGGTTAAAGACGACTCACGCGGGACAGATTTGTGATTGATTGCGCTCCTTAATATCAGTGTGTCCTCTGCTTGGCACCGTTGTTACAAAATATGCTCGAGATCAACTCGGTTTTGTTTGCACATCAATATCTTTCATCAGCAGCAGACGAGCGGCACCTTTCCTCTCAGCGCTGTTCTGGCATCTCAGAGTGGAGAAAGGGGTTTATCAGCTTGTTATGTCAATCTCTGCACCCCCTGCTTTGAAGTTTTCATTCAGTGCGTGTGATGCACTTGTGCTTATCAGCACACTCTGTGTCGGCTCTCTCTCTCTGTGACTGTGCGCGTGTGCGTTTCCCGCAGAGCAAACATGTTAGATCGTCTGCTCTCGCAGTGGGCAAACAGTGAAGGGGGCTCATGAGCAGCGTTAATGTGCAGTGGAGGGAGTGGGGTAAAAGGGTGGCTCGTGGGGGGGGGGGGAATTTAACGTGGCGCTCTGCTTACGTATACATTTCATAAACGTGTGTGTACATGGATTTATATCTTTGTGAGGTCATTTTGACACAACTTTAAAGGGTTTTAGGGTACGGGTTAAGGTTAAGGGTAGGCACTTATTTGTGAAGATTAAGGTTAGAGCAAGGGGGAACTTCATTAAATTTGGAAAAAAAAATGTGGAGTCCTTGTTGTCCATAGTTTATTATGCTATTATTTTACTAGTCCCGCCCACTTGAGATCAAATTGCAGTGTTTATGGCCCTGGAACTCAAATGAGTTTGACACCCCGGGGTTAGGGAATGCAATGTCTATGATGTGTCCTTACTAAGATATCAAAAACAATTTGTGTGTGTGTGTGTTCCAGATATTATATGTATATTATGACTTGTCAAAAATCAAGTCCCTGAAATGTAAATAAGGAAATTTTAAGGCGAATAAGACAAAGATTTATGGTTAGATAGAGGTTAAGGTTATTAGGGTTAGAGCCAGTTATTGTTAAAGTTAGACCAAGTCACCAGAAAATGAATGTAAGTCAATGTAATGTCCTCTGTAATGGAAACCAAACTCTGTGCGTGTGTGTGTGTGTGTGTGTGTGTGTGTGTGTGTATGTGTGGAGGGGCCACAGGGTAACCTGAGAGAAACTCCACTAATTGCAACTACTGGGTTTTACCTGAGGGTCTTCTCCGGCTAATATCATTAGCTAATCTGCTGTGTGTTGTCCCCTTTGCCCTCTCCATCACAGCCGCACCTCACTGCTCTCGTGTAGCACAACCAACAGCATCCAATCCAAACCCCCACCAAAAAAAAAGAGAAAAAAAACACCATCCCCTCTTCCCAGGGCCTGGTGCAGACTGCTGAGTCCAGGCTTGTGCTGCTGGAAGGGCCCTGCATCTGGGCTTCACTGACAAAGAAGATTAATACCTCAGCTACACACACACACACACACACACATGAGCCTGGGCACACGTTCACGCCCACGCAGCGAGCTATGCCCCCCCCTTTTAAATGCACACAAACACACACGCATTCCAACCTCAACCAAAACTAAAACAGAGGGGAAATCGGTGTCTCCTATCCTCCTGCCACCCATACTCCTTCATCCTGGCTCCATTTCTCTAGGCTCAGACCAAGTCTCCAAGTCTCCCCCCCCCCCATCCAACTTTAAATAGACTCTCCAGGCCACAGAAAAACAACTTTCTGCTGATGCGACTACTCCTTCATCCTCCTCTCCCTCTTCCTCCCACCTCCCCATCACACACACCTATAGAGTAAACTCGACTGAGTGTGAGCCCTGAGCTCTGATGCACACGTTTGCATCCGAGTGGGGAGCAGCAGCATGTGCCCCTGATGCCCCCTGTGGCGGGGGTTGCCAAAAAAGGCCACAAGGCAAACGTTCTTCCCAAAAAAGTAAAGGTTCATGAACAAAAAAACAAAAAAACAAAAAACACAACAGCTTACTGATTCAAAGTAATAAAACGTCATCGATGCACGAGAAAGTTCCTCTGAAAGAACTCATTTCCTGTGTGTGTCAAAGTGAACTGACATTTATGGATTTAAAAAGAACAGAAGGATTTTTAATTTTATTTTTAATTATAAATTGTTTCATGTTTGTAATTTATTACCTTTACCTTGACTCTCATGCTGTAACAATGTAAAATCCCTTCTTGTTGGACTAATAAGGTTATCTTACCTTATCTTATCTTGTCTAGAAATGTTTTTCACTTGAATTTTTTATTTTTTTTCGACAAATTTAATAATAAAGTAAAGAACTTTAAGGTATAAATTGCTTCCAACAGGAACAAATTATGGATACATGAGATATAAGTAGAAGAATTATCACAAAAACTGTAGCTGTGTTAAATATAGTTTTAAAAAATCCAATGATAAAATAATAGGAAACAGTTTCAATGTTTTACACTGAAATAATGTAATTAATTAATGGCACAATTTGCACTTAATTAGCTTTTTATGTTTGATCTTGTATTGTTCAGCCGTTAATACCTTAAACAACCTCTTGAGAACGTGTGAGACTCTAAGGGAAGGCAGGTGAGGAGAGGGAGAAGCGAAGGGTTCTTTCCAGATGTGAATTATTTCTTCACCTCACCTCGATGTGGTCATAGTGGAAACTCCCCAGCGTTCACCCTCAGGGCTGTTTCCTCTCCAAGATATGTGGTTTGGCCCACATGAGAGAGAGAGGAGGGAGAGGAGGGAGAGCAGGGTGTCAGTGACACAACCTCCTCCACCACATTCACCTGTGAGGCCTGCGTGACTCTAACACCGCCGCCATCATCATCATCATCACACCTGCCTCTGAGGCCAGGACGAGGAGGACTAAAATCTGAGATTATTGAACCTGAGTGAACCTGAAACAAACAAAAAAAGCAGTAACTTCATTCCCATTGGGGTTTTTTTCTTCACTCGTGCGTGAATCAAAAACACACCAGAACCAAAGTGAGTCAGAGGAAGAAGATAAAACATTGAGCTGTGGATTTTCTACTTTCTATCTTTTACTTTATTCCCTCATTCAATCATTTTCTTTTTTTTTTTTTTTTTTTACTGAATATAATAAAAATACTGAGAGTTGTAAAATGAAAAATGCAAAAACTCTGACACTGGTATTTGGTATTTGGTATTTGCCGTTCATCATTTGGTCAACAGTCAACAGTCAATCCACTCATGACTTCCTGGTCTGGTGTTATCATGTGTCTGATCCACGTGACGTATTTTTGTTTTGTTGCCGCTTTACTTTCAGAAGCTTCTTCTTCTTCTGCTCATATACTTCTGGAGAACTTGATGCACGCTCGATGCACTTGTGCACACGCGACAATATGATCATTTCATTTTATTATAAATTCTAATTAAAACACATGTAAACAAACGTACTTTGATACGGAGTCGCTTTCCCTTTTTCACCTTCCACACTTATAGAAGACGTTCCTCAAGAGTCAAGATTTTGAAGTGTTTCTATGGGAACTTGTGACCATCAGGCACTGACGTTGGGCGGCACAGCACGGCACGGTTAAGGTGCGTTTCCACTAGCATATCACCTTGTACCAGGTACTTTTTTTAGTACCTGCTCTGACGAGGTTCCAAGTGAGCTGAGACGATACTATGCGTGACCTCCTCGCCACATTGCCGGCCACAGGAAGAGACGTCCGACACAAGAATCAAAGCCGAACTGTAGATGAGTTAAAAAGACTCAACAATAACTAACAACTACCAGGGATAATGTCTAAAATCTCAATATTTAACAGAGGAGTCTGGTGTATTTCAGTCCAGTGACTGTGTCAGATGGAGTCTGTGCTCCGGTCATGGAGGAAGTACTGCACCAATATTTTTAACTAACTGATTCTAGTGATTCAGTTACACTGAAAACAACACCGCAGTTTCATGTAGCCGCGCAGTGATGACTCCGCCCACGTTGAGTAGGTACTTTTTTGTAGTGGAAATGCAACTTAAACTGTGCCGTGCAGTGCAGTGCCGTGCCGAGGGGAGGGGAGGGCCATATGTCAATATGGACACATGCAGATCAGATCTGATCATGTGAATAGTGTTGGATATGCTTCCAAAACCGATTTGCCGTCTAAAGAGGGCATTATTGTTGCGTCTCTTTCAGACATAGAAGGATACCTGGTGTGATGCGGAGTCGCAGTGACAGAGCGGCGGTATACGATGCTCTACGGCACGAGCCAAATCACAAACTGCAAAGTTCAGAAAACCTTGAATCCATTGCAGAGTGTGGGAGAACCTGGGAATGCACGCTGATAAAAACACATTTCTGTTTTTTTGACCAGCGGGCAGATGAATGTTTGATCGTAGCCTTTAAAGCAAAGGGATGAGATAAAAGTGAGCACTTACAGGAGGAAGACTTGGGCTCATCTCCGCACACCCAAACACTTCCCTGTGTCAGCACGTTGGCTGCTTGTCAAAGTGCACGGAGAAATAAAAGAGACCAACTGAGAGACAGAAAGAGACCACCGGAAGACCGTGGACAGCAGCGAGGAGACGAGGACGCTACACGTGTGCATGAGCCAGAAACAGATGGGAGAAGAAGAGGGTGAGACGCCATCACAGAAAACAGAGGTGAGTCACATTTCACCAAATTTCACCAAAATGACTACAAACCTTTTATTAGTCCTGCAACGATTAACTGTTTACTAAAGTCATGGGCTGTGATTTTTTGATGTGAATATTTTGATCACGATCAACAACGTGTAGCTCAATTTCATGGTCAATCCTCGGCCATTGGGCTGTTGTTGGAGTGTGACAGTGTCAGGTTCTTTCTTTTATAGATACAACGTAAAAAAAAAAAAAAAAGGAACAATCCAACTGCATTACTATAATTTTACAGACCTCATCCTTTATGCCCAGAAAATGCATGCCCAAAAATATGAAACTGGTTGGCCATTAGGCTCCCACATTGCCTCCAACTCTGTTTTCTGCTTTTTACAAAACAATTGATCATTTTTATGAGGCAATTATTACCAAAGGCCAAAAAGGGTCAAATAGAACCCGAAAACCAGGTCTTAACCCTGAAAAATAAATTTTTAGGGGTGTCACAATGTGAGCACCAGCCAAAATGTCCTCACTTCCTTAGGTATACAAGTTTTTGGTGCTCATAAATATACCCATACAAGAACACAAACACACACACTCACACACACACACACACACACACAGTTGTTTCTCAGGACACCTGCAACGATTTCCATTAATAAAAAAAAAGAAGGATCCCTAACCTTAACTAGAACCACAATTCAAATCTTATCCTCAACTTAACTTATAACCAGTTCCTCAGAAATTAGGTTCTGCCTCACTAGGACCAGGTTTTGGGCTCCATGAGGACTACTGGTTCTGACACGGTCAGTGTTTATACCAGAGAACGTTCTAAAGAGTAAAGCACAATGATTTTATGACATAATAATGTTATTTTCCCCTGATAGAGAAACCTACTGTATGTCCTCCACTTATTTTATTCATTGTTTGGAATAATTGCTTTCATAATAATAATAATTTACCAATGAGATCTTTTTTGTAATTTCTTTTTAATCCACGTTGTATCTATTGTTTTCAATTTCCTTCATGTTCCGGTAAAGGTTTCACAGCGAAACAGCCACAAAAGTGATTTAACTGATTTGATAGCAGGCTCTATGAAAATATATCAAACCGTCTTTTAGACCATGCGTGTGTGTGTGTGTGTGTGTGTGTGTGTGTGTATGCAGGGAAAATATTGGTAATAACATTCAAACAAAAAATAATAAAACACTTTCACCATGTAATTTTACCACGAGTCATATTTCAATATCAGAATATAGAGCGGGGAACATTTGTGAGCATTATAAAAATGAATAACTACATGTGGGAAGTGTCACGATCAAACTTGTAATGTTGTTTGGGGGAATATTGTCGGTGTATTCTTCCTCCTCTCTCTCTCGGCCCCGTCGGACCGCTCCACTCCGCCATGTCCTTATAAATAATTCATTTTTTAATCTGATTTCCCAGAGCGACTCTCACTGTGTTAGTCACATATTCAATAACGCCACGCGGTGAATAATCTGGCTGTGTTTCTGTGATTTCGTGGAGGGGTCGTGGGTAGAGAGGTGTGGGATGTGGCTGTGATGGTGGAGGAGGAGGAGGAGGAGGAGGAGGAGTCAGGTGCATCATCACTCAACATCCCCACAGGTTGACAATGAGCAGATTCACGCGTTCTCCCTCACCTCACATCCATGTTTTTAGGATCTCATCTCACCTCCAACACTTTCATCTCTGCTTTTACCCTGACAGGTTTTTTAAGCATAACCCGGTGTATATGTGTAGTGAAGTGTGCTCCCCTTATAACCCGCTGGGTTTACTAAACCATTAAATACAAACGTGTGAAAATCACCAGTAACTAAAAGATACCACAGGATGTTAGTGATGTTCACTAATATTTAGATATGATGATATGATACTAGTTGATTATCATCTTATTATAAAATACTATGCTGTTTTTTTTATTATAGCATTAAATATCAGGCATGGTACATCAAAAAAATGTAAATGTGTTTAAGGTTTGGATGTGGACCTCAGAGAACTTTCAGATTTCAAAGCTGGGCCCAGACACGCTTCAGTTTAGGAAAGGCTGAGATAGAAGATATGAGATAAAGCAAAATATACATGTAAATAAAAGGAAATGAATACAATCTCATA